>NC_042619.1:281394743-281664896 GCF_901001135.1 Rhinatrema bivittatum | reverse complement strand
ACCTCCAAGGCCAGCAATTCAAAACCACACCACCCTATCACCTATTCTGGATTTGAATGTCATCAAATTCCTGCAAGTCTCTCATTTTCAGATGGAAACATTGAGATCAAAATGTAAGTAAGACGAGGGATATTTCTCATCTGCTTGGATATTATGGAAGTTTACCTTCATATTCTAACAAAAGAGGCTGATCAGAAATGTCTCCATTTTGTATCGTTGAGAGAACATTACCAGTTTCAAGATCTTCCCTTTGGTTCAGCTAAAACTCAAAAACCCTTGAATACTGGGAATCCTGTCACCTAGAAATCAAAAACCTCCTCAACAGCCTCAATCTGGTACTAAACTCCGCCAAAACTGAAGTATTACTCATAACTCCTGATAACAATCTCACAACCTCTCTGCCAAACAACCTACAAACCACTCATGTAAGAGATCTAGGTGTGCTAATCGACAATAAACTAAACTTCAAAGCCCACATCAATAAAACCACCAAAGACTGTTTCTATAAACTGCAAGTTTTAAAAAGGATAAGACCACTCTTCCATGCCAAAGACTTCAGAACCATCCTCCAAGCCCTCATTTTCTCAAAATTGGACTACTGCTGCTCCACTTTACTTGGCCTCAACCTCCTCATACACAAAACCGCTCCAAATGGTCCAAAACGCAGCAGCCCGTCTACTGACAAACACTAAGAAAAGAGACCATATCTCCCCAGTGCTACAAGACCTCCACTGGTTACCAATTCATTTCAGAGTCATTTATAAATCCATCACCTTGATATACAAAATCATTCACCAACATACCACAATCGATCTACAAATTCCTCCCCCGCTTCCACAAATCCACAAGACCGACCAGGGAAGCCTACAGAGGATGCCTCATTGTTCCACCCACGAAAACCACTAATCACAGCACCTTAAGAGACCGAGCCCTTTCCACCGCAGGCCCACGGTTATGGAACTCCATCCCTCCAGAACTCAGAAACGAACCATGTCTCCTAACCTTTAGGAAAAGACTCAAGACATGGCTTTTCAGGCAAGCCTTCTCGAACTCTACCTAATATGCACCATAAACAAACTCTCTACTCAGAGACTGTACATATGAGACACCATATTTATATTGAACTTTTGTATATAATTATTCTCCTCTATCTCTTTCTATTTCTTACATTCCCAGTTCATTAGCCCTTGTTAATTGTAACTGCTTCTCTTCATCACGTTATTTATGTTTTTTGGTTGTATTATCCGCACCCCTGTTTTCTGTAAACCGACATGATGTGAACGAGTTCATGAATGCCGGTATAAAAAAACCTTAAATAAAATAAATAAATAAAACACCCAAATCTTTTCAAAGGTGATGGTGGTAATGACAGCGGAACTGCAGACAGAAGGAATTTTGGTGCACCTCTGTTTGGATGATTAGCTGATATGGGCAAAGTCAGAGCAGGAAAGTATACTGGTCTCCAGGAGGGTGATGCAGATCTTGCAAGAATTAGGTTGGATTATCAACTTCTCCAAAAGCATTTTGGAGTCTTCTCAGTTTCTAGGGTCCCTGGGGTACCTGCTCAACACAAAAATAGGTCATGTTCGCCTAAAGGAGCAAAGGATTCTGAAGCTGTATCAGCAAGTTTGATCTTTGCTCTCACTCAGTGTTCTGACAGTGTGAAGTTTATCTACAGCATCTCGGTTCCATGTCAGTAACATGTGAATCGGGATGTTTGTTTGTCTTCATTTGACTGGCATTCTGAGGAAGGGAATTATAGCTCTCTACATTCTTTTGATGTTGGGAGAGTGCTGTTAAGGTACCTAAAGGTTACAAATGCCTTCCAGAAATCTGATTATTTATTTGTGTTATTCAGTGATCCTCAGAAGGGTGAGTCTGCAGCTAAGGCTTCTGTAGCATATTGGATTAGAGAGATCATTCAGGCAGCATACATGAGTAGTAATAGACCCTTACCTGAAAAGGTTGGGGCTCATTTTACTAGGGCATAGGCAACTTTGTGGCCTGAGCTGCATTTGGTTTCTCCGCAAGTTATCCCATCGGGCCATGCCTCTACCACCCCTCGAACTGACCAAAATGTTAAAAAAGGTGTCAGAACTCGCTGATCCGAACTCATTTTCCCTTGTTCATTAATAAAATACCTATTTGGGCCCCCTCCGCCCACCAACCCACTCACCTAAAGGATGTATATATGGAAGTACCCTGCTTTTCCTGGAACCTCCCCAATACTTCAGCCGAGAAGGAGGCATCCAGATTTCCACTCCTGGTGCTTCAAATGCAGTCTCTCAGCAGCTATGCTGGAAGCATAAACTATGGCGTAGCTTATTCTTTAAGCGCAGCCACTGAGTGGCTGCATTTGAAGCACCAGAAGCAGGATTCTGGATATTTCGCATCTGGCTTGAGTTTCGGGGGGGGGGGGGGGGGAATTTTAGGAGTGTTTGAGGGAGAAGAAGGCACTTCTGTATATACTGCCAGCAAGTGGGTGAGTTGGTCAGCAGGGGGGACAAATATGTACTTTATTAATGAACAGAGAAAAAGCAGGGTGAGATCAGTGAGCTATGCACCTTTTTTTAGTATTTTGGTGTGTTTGGGGGCACTAAAGTTACTGCCCGATTGGGGCCAGAAGAAATGTAATTAGGGATATTGTCAATCGGGTCATAGGCCCTTTTATATTACGGATATATTTTGAAGATATCCAAATAAGTAGCAAGTTATCTGGCTACATGTATCTGAATAACTTTAAGCAAGTATATTCAGCCGGACATTTATCCAGCTGATCATATGGCACAAGTTATCCAGCTAACTGTAGCTGGATAACTTGTCAACTAACCGGCTTGCTGAAATGGACCTCATTGTTTCTTAAGAACATAAGAACATGCCATACTGGGTCAGACCAAGGGTCCATCAAGCCCAGCATCCTGTTTCCAACAGTGGCCAATCCAGGCCATTAGAAACTAAGTCTATTCCATGTTTCTTGTTTCTTTCTTTGTGTGTTCTGTTTACAGTGGATTTTTAGAAACCCTCTGATTAAAGAAAAATACTATTTATTTGATAAATGTGGGTTCTCAAGTGTCCACAGTTAGCTTGTTACAGGTAATACTGACAGGCTGAAGTCAGTATGGATGCATATAATATGTAACATCAGCAATTTTGTTGTTCTCTGTTTCCATCTGCTAGTCAGTAGCCATAACCCATTCGTCTGGACTGTTCTGACTGGACTCAAGGAATGGAAATTATCAGGGAAGAATTAATTTCATTATAATGTCTTCCCAGCCTTTGAAACATTTTTTAAAATCATTACACAACAGGTCGAAATAATTAAAAACACATTGGGGTAGATTTTAAAAGGTGTGTGTGGGATTAGATTTGTTCGCGCAAACCGGCGCGAACAAATCTACTCCCGATTTTATAACATCTGAGCGCTGCCGCGTGCATGTTATAAAATCGTGAGATTTGATCGCGCCGGGATGCGTGAACAAATCTTCTCCCGCGCGCACCTTTTAAAATCTACCCCTATGTGTCTACGCGGAGTCCTTTTCTAGTCTTTTTTATTTTCTTTTTTAAATAGATTTTGGTTTATTGGTGTACAGCTTCCAACGACGCGTCTCCTGCACTCCTCTCTCTGTCGCAGCCCATAATGGGTGAACACTGACAGCTTTGAAAGTTCATCTCTTCAGAGAAAGGATGTGATATGCCAGGCTGTGACACTTGTACATTAAGGGGCTAATGCCCACACGCCTCGATAACACAAATAAAACCCACACGCCTCGATAACACAAATAAAACTATCCACTACAGAAAAAATTGTACTAGAGATGACCTTATTTCAGCAGTCTCAAACAATCTTGATCACTTAGACCTCTCCAACGCTGACACAGCACTGGCTTCATGGCATGACATTACAAATAATATAGCCAATTCCACGTGCCCCCTACAAGCCAAACTCATCTCCTCACAAAACAACAACAAAAAGAAACCTTGGTACTCCCACGAACTAAAAAACCTCAAACAACAACTTCGAAAATCCGAAAAGATTTGGCGCCATGACCCATCTCATAAACATTTGGCACAATTCAAATCCTCCCTACACCTGTATAAAGAAAAACTTAACAATACAAAACGAGATTTCTTCGCTAACAAAATACACCAATTCCAATACAATCCTAAAGTGCTTTATGAGTACGTTAACTCTCTTACCAAGTCAGCAGCTTCTGACGTCCCAGATGACGTAGCCAAATCTAAATGTAAAGAACTTGCCACATTTTTCCAAACCAAAATAGACAAGTTGATATCCAGGTTCACCAATGCATCATCCACTCCCACCCAACTATCTGAACCCATCTGCAACCAAATTAAGACTAGAAATAACACTAATATTCTATCTTCTCTATCATGCACTTCTACACTAGAAATAGAAATTCTCATTAAAAAAGCCAAACCCTCCACCCATCCAACTGACACAATACCCACCAAACATCTCCTCGCAATACCTAACCTCATTGCTAAACCCTTAACTAACATCATCAACCTGTCCATTAACTCAGGAAAGGTACCTGTCCCCCTTAAACAAGCAATCGTCAAACCTATTCTAAAAAAGCCTAAACTAGACCCCTCTGATCTAGCCAATTACCGCCCCATTTCCAATCTCCCTTTCATATCCAAACTCCTTGAAAAAACCGTTAACAAACAACTTACCGACTATCTCGATGACAACCACATCCTTGCACCTTCTCAGTACGGTTTTCGAAAATCTCATAGCACCGAGACTCTTTTACTCTCTCTGTCAGATCATATACTCAAAGGCTTTGAGAAAGGACAATCTTATATCCTTGCCTTTCTTGATATCTCCTCTGCATTTGATACCATCAGCCATTCCATTCTCCTACAGCGATTAACTGAAATTGGCATCACAGGTGTTGCTCTCAATTGGTTCAACTCCTACCTTAGTAACAGAGATTTCAAAATTCAGTTAGGAAATCATATCTCCAAGGCCATACCCCTCAAGCAAGGAGTCCCACAAGGTTCATCCCTCTCCTCAACCCTTTTCAATATCTACATCTTACCCCTCTGTTACCTCCTTTCTAGCCTCAACCTCCCTCACTATATATACGCTGACGACGTACAGTTGCTCATCCCCATTACCGACTCTCTTTCAAAAACCATGGATATCTGGAAAGATACCCTTCAATCCATAAACAATCTCCTATCTTCCATCCACTTAGCCCTCAATACCACTAAAACTGAAATTATGCTTATCTCACCCCAAAACCAACTGAACCCCTCTCTTCTTTCACACATCCCATTTGCTCAACAAGTCCGAGATCTGGGTATCATTCTCGATGGCCACCTCACACTGAAGAAATTCATCAGTAGTATAATAAAAGATGGATTTTTTAAACTTCACACCCTTAAAAAACTTAAACCTCTACTTCATCCCCCTGACTTCCGTACGGTTCTACAAACCATTATCTTTGCCAAAATCGACTATTGTAATTCCCTTCTCCTCGGACTCCCCAACAATGCCATCCACCCCCTTCAAATACTACAAAATACAACAGCCCGGATTTTGACCAACACTCACAGACACGACCACATCACACCGGTCCTAAAAGATCTACATTGGCTTCCCATAGCCTCCCGTATACAATATAAGGCTCTCTCACTCGTTCATAAGGCCTTGTTCAATCCTGAAATGAATTGGTTCAATGACACCCTCCGATTTCACCAAGCCAATAAACCCACTAGACACATTCATCTCGCCACCATGCCCACCACCTCACCCAAACTTTACAAATTAACCTCCACGAGAGCCCGTGCATTATCTATCGCCGGGCCTATTCTCTGGAACACAATGCCAGTTGAACTTCGCCAAGAAGAATGCTCAAAAACCTTCAAGCGCAAGCTCAAGACCTGGCTCTTCACCAAAGCATATACTTAAAGTCACCGTGCTCTCATCTACACCCTCCCTTCTCTGTCCCCCTTGACTTGGTTTTTCACTATAAGCGGATGAGCCCCCGCTTGAACCGGCTTCTACCTAAGCTTACACCATTCCTCTTCTCCCTCCCTCCTGTGTTACCCTTCCCCCCCTCCATTCCCTACCTCTCCCCCTCCCCTTCTCACCTCACCTCTCCCCTTCCCTGAACTATTGTTATCTTATATTATTCCCTATAATTGTACATTTTGTATATACCTGCAATCTTCGCTTACAATAATTTACTAATCTAATTTTATCCTTCTGTCACTTCTTCCCCCCTTTTTTCTCTGCTTTTACTATCTTGTAATCATGTTATTCTAATTTTAGTTTATGTTTTATTTCCCCTTCCTTTCCTCTTGCTCTAGTTATTATGTTCCAATATTTTTTAATTGTATTATGTTAAACCTGTTCGATGTAAAGCGCCGTCACTGGCACTAGTTTCTTGTTACGCTGTGAACCGATGTGATATCTTTGATGAATGTCGGTATATAAAACCGTTAAATAAAATAAATAAATAAAATAAATAATGCAATCATCTTTGCGGAAAGCGGGCGCTGACTTTTTTAGTGCCTGCTTTCTTAATGCATGCATGGTGCCCGCAAGTGGGGGGGGCGCCATGAAATGTCATAATGCCTCTGTATCGCTCCATGGTGAGACCGCACCTTGAATACTGTGTACAATTCTGGTCACCGCATCTCAAAAAAGATATAATTACGATGGAGAAGGTACAGAGAAGGGCAACCAAAATGATAAGGGGAATGGAACAGCTCCCGCTATGAGGAAAGACTAAAGAGGTTAGGACTTTTCAGCTTGGAGAAGAGACGGCTGAGGGGGGATATGATAGAGGTGTTTAAAATCATGAGAGGTCTAGAACGGGTAGATGTGAATCGGTTATTTACTCTTTCGGATAGTAGAAAGACTAGGGGACACTCCATGAAGTTAGCATGGGGCACATTTAAAACTAATCGGAGAAAGTTCTTTTTTACTCAAAGCACAATTAAACTCTGGAATTTGTTGCCAGAGGATGTGGTTAGTGCACTTAGTATAGCGGTGTTTAAAAAAGAATTGGATAAGTTCTTGGAGGAGAACTTCATTACCTGCTATTAAGTTCACTTAGGGGCGGATTTTCAAAGGCCCGCGCGCCGGCACGCCTATTTTGCATAGCCCGCCGGCACGCGTAAAGCCCCGGGACGCGCGTAAGTCCCGGGGCTTTTGAAAAGGGGCGGGAGGGGGCGTGCCACGGCGTTTCGGGGGCGTGCCTGGGGGCGTAACGCCGGCCCGGGGGCGTGGTCGAGGCCTCCAGACCACACCCCTGGGACCGGAGGACGGAGCGGGGCTGCCGGCAACGCGCGCAAAGGTAAGGGGGGGTTTAGATAGGGCCGGGGGGGGTGGGCTAGGTAGGGGAAGGGAGGGGAAGGTGGGGGGAGGGAACAGGCAGGCCGTGCTGGGCTCGGCGCGCGCAGGTTGCACAAATGTGCGCCCCCTTGCGCGCGCCGACCCTGGATTTTATAAGATACGCGCGGCTACACGCGTATCTTATAAAATGTGGTGTACTTTTGTTCGCGCCAGTGGCGCGAACAAAAGTACCGGCGCGCGTATTGTTTTAAAATCCGCCCCTTAGAGAATAGCCACTGACATTAGCAATGGTAACATGGAATAGACTTAGTTTTTGGGTACTTGCCAGGTTCTTATGGCCTGGATTGGCCACTGTTGGAAACAGGATGCTGGGCTTGATGGACCCTTGGTCTGACCCAGTATGGCATTTTCTTATGTTCTTATGTAAATTAGGGGGTCACTCTAGGAAAGAGGCGCTAGGGTCGATTGCGCGACCTTAGCGCCTCCTTGCTAATGCAACCCTCCGCGGCTGTCGGTTATGAAGACTGATGCCAGTAAACTCGGCCTCGGTTTTCATAACCAGTAATGAAAACCAGTAATGAAAACGGCCGCCAAGTTTATTGGCAGACAGCTGGTTATGAAAACCGATGCCGAGTTTACTGGCGTCGGTCTTCATAACTCGGCAGTCTGCTGAGCTATTATTTTTACTTTAAAAAAGAAGTACAGAAAAGCAGTTTTTTCTGCTTTTCTGTACTTCTTTTCAATGCGCTCAGCTATTAACGCCCGCTCCAGGCAGGCGTTAATATCTGAGCAATAAATGTGCGTCTGAAACATACATTTACCTTTTTGCATTTGGAGTGAATGAGTAATAGCCTCATTCACATGCATTTGCATGTGATAAGTGCTCATTCACTCCGCGTCGGACGCGCATTAAATGGGCGCTAATTCCCCTATTGCATTCGGGGGTGGATTAGCGCCTATTTAACCCGCGTCCGACAGCGGGTTAAACAGTGCGCTCGCTGAGCACACTGTATTGCATCGGCCCCTATGATCAGATTAGTCCTCTCCATTTCTGTATTTATTGCCTGTCCCATAGAGGTTGGTGTGTCACACATTTTTGTTGGGCTTGAAAAGGTTGGGAAACACTGATATAACAATGCTGTGATGTTTAATAGCATATTTATTCCCAGAAACACTGGGGAATATCAAAAAAAGAGGTAAAAGATTGTTTATTAGTTTAGTTTACTTCTATGAAATTTAATTCTTATGAAAGATTCCATATTGACAATCCTAGAAATGCAATATTGGCACACGTTAAACAGGCACCATGATTGAGCACCCGCTCCCTTAATGCGCCGAATGCAAAATGCAAATAGACTGCCAGGAGAGGTGGCTGTGCACAGGTTAGGAAAATGGACGCTCGTTAATTGAGTGTCCCTTTTCCTAACCTGACCACTGGCACCTTTTTATTTTTTTAAATTATTTTAGGGACATTTTGACTTTTTTAATTCCTCAAACTTAATATAGCCACAATATTACAGAAAGGCAGTATTTTCTGCTTTTCTCTACGCTTTTTGGGCTCCTCCAAAATTAACGCCTGCGTTTTTTGCATCGGGGAGGGAATAAATAATAGCCTCATCACCATGCATTTACATGTGATGAGGTTATTACTAAGTGCATGATTAGACGTGCGTTTTGGACATGCTCACTCCCATTTTGCATTAGTGATATGGATGCGCATCCAAAATGCGCGTTCAATCACATGTTGAGCCGTGCGCAACGGACAGCGCACGTACTGCATCGGCCTGAAAGTTTTCCATTTATCTATGGCAAGGATAACAGCAGGATAAGGTTCCCCACAATACTCTGCCAATGTGGTTCAGCCTAACTTGGGAGGAACTACCTTGAAGGGTGAAATAGTAATTCAGTCTCTAAGCCTTTTCAAGCTTTTATCTCTCTGCTGAAACCAACATCAAATTAGTCAATTAGTGCCAAACCGGGATGGCAATTTATTTTTTTTTTTAAGCAACGTGGATACCTCTCTACTGGAAAAAATTACATGAAATCATTTCACATAAGCCACCAAACAACTTTCTGATAGTAATAACTTTTAGTTGCAATTGACCTGTGCTGCATTTGATCTGGAAACCTAGAATTAAAATGTTTTTCCCTGAACATCCAGTCCTCTGATCCTTGCTATAGCTTTTAGTCCAACACTCTCACACTTCTTCACATTTATTTTCACATGATTTGCTAAATCTATTTAACCTGTTGTCTCCAAGAAAGGGCAATATTGTTTTTAAATGGATGTATTCAGTTTGTGATAAATGTGCAATTCAATTTTAACTTACCCATTCATAATCTACAACTATAGCCAGTTCCACATATCGTCTGTTTGCCAAGAGAGTGGGATTTGTCCGCTTAAAGTTAATAAAACAAAAATAATAATAATAATATACTATACAATTATTTAGCAAAATTCTGTATAGAAAACATTATAAATTTATCCAAGTAATACTGACCTTGAGATAAGGATTTTGAGGGCAATTGTAAAAATAATTTATATTGGTAACTGAGGCCTGGATTTATCAAAATGCGGTAAGTACCGCATGCAATAGCAAAAAGGGTGTGTTTTATGCTAATATAGTATTTATCGCATTTTGCGATAATTACCTGTGCGAAGAGCTAAGTTAGTGCACATTGCGATACCATTTCATATTCTGCGATAAGTGCCAAACCTGATGTATTTCCTGCATTCAACCACTGGGGGACCCGGAGAGAGGGAGAGAGAGAGAGAGAGAGAGAGAGAGAGAGAGAGAGAGAGAGAGAGAGAGAGAGAGACTGGCCATAATAGCATATCCCATAGATAGGTATTTGTATCCCTAGGATAGGCCCAACCTAGTAACTCGAGGTGGGGATTAGGTAAGAGTGTAGGGGGTTAGGGGCTGCTTTCACATTCTACATGAGGCGTACGAACAGAACAGTGGTCTCTTGTGAAGATTTGCCGGCCTTCGGAGTGAGGAAACTCACTCAAAGATGAGATTTGGGCAAGGGTCTCTCAACCTAGCTTGATGGACTCTCTCTCTCTCTCTGGGCTCTGGAGCCTTCGAATCCTCTGAAATAAGCCTGACGGGCCACATCGCAAATGGTGATAAACCCTTTCAGCATGGTCACGGCCGGTATCGCACCGCCTAACGCATTTGAAAAAGGTGTAGTTAAAAATCTGCGTTATGGCTGTGCGATACTCTTCGCAGAGAGCCTAACTCCGCCCCTACTCCTCCCATTTTTGGAATTTGCATCGCACCATACGATATGGTGCGATCGCATGCGGTAAACACGTTTTCGCATGCGTTAAAGGCCTATCGCATGCGAAAACGGGGCTTTTCGCATGCGATAAGCCCTTAACGCATGCGAAAACGCCTTACCGCATTTTGAAAAATGACCCCCTAAGTTAAGCAGATAAAATCAGGGGCTAAAATTATTAACAATGGGCATTTGTATTTTAACAAAATGAAAAATGCAATGAAAAACCTTGATTTGTTTCATTTTGTTAATAAATGAAACAAAAAAAAACCTACCAAAATTTGGGTAGGAAGCAATGTTAAATTTCCATTTGTTTTGTAAAGAAAAAATATATAGCAAATAACTGTCATTAAAAAATTAACCTCACTCTCACCCCTGCGTCTTCACTTATGCCCCCAACCTCTATTCTCACGTGTCTGTTACTCCATCTATGGAGAAGTACAAAATTGGGGCTGAAGCTATCTCTAGTTGTTCCTATGCCAATGGATCCTGTTATCAAAATGGTACTGGTTGGCTGGCTCTGAAGTTGGCGCCATTTTGTTATATGGCCGTACAACATACAACCACAGAACAAAATGGCTTGAGCTTTGGGGCTGGCTTGTGTCATTTTGAAAATGGGATCCAGTGGGGAAGAACAAAATGTGGCTTGCTCCTGCCCCATTTCAACTGTGGAGACCCCATAAATGGGATAAGAGAAGTATGGGTATGGTGATGGGATAAGGAAATGCCCAGGGAGGGATTCAATATATAAATGTTGCAGCACAGAGTTTTTCAGTAGGGAGAAGACCCCCTCCTTCCCTTTTGTATTTTTATTCCTTTGCTTTTTCTTTTTGATTTAGTTTTCATTTTGTTTACAAAACAAACCTAAACATAAAACAAAACAAAAAAAGGAATGTAAAAAGGAAACAAAACAAATATTTTTCCATGAATTCCACTAAATATTGCATTAACCATCTATTGACATAAGTACCTGCACTGTCATACAGTTCAGGAATTTTTGTACGGGTCACAAATGGGAAAGAATGGGAGAAGGGCAAGGCCATAAAGGAACATATAGGAATTTTATTTTGAAATTCCCATGCATGATTTACAGTGGGAATTTTCACCTGCTCTAAAGTAGGTACAAAGATTAGGGCTGCTAACGTACGTAATTTTCAAAGGGAAACTAATCAGAAAATCCCCCCTAAAAATGTGCTTATAGGTCCTGCATTAAGTTTAAAAATTGTTCCCTTTACACTAAACCAGAAAATAAAATATTCTAGTTGGAGAGAGCCTGTGGAGCTATGTGCCCTTATATTTTCAATGAACTCCTTTTTAACACAGAAAATAATGGTCCTTGCTCTATGCTTCAACCACCAACACTGCTCTATGCTTCAATGGCAAGAGGAAATGTGGACAAGAGGATTTCATTCAGGCAACAAACAACAAGGTAGCACAGTCTGGGTAAACAAGTCCTGCATTAAGTTTAAAAATTGTTCCCTTTACACTAAACCAGAAAATAAAATATTCTAGTTGGAGAGAGCCTGTGGAGCTATGTGCCCTTATATTTTCAATGAACTCCTTTTTAACACAGAAAATAATGGTCCTTGCTCTATGCTTCAACAACCAACAATGCTCTATGCTTCAATGGCAAGAGGAAATGTGGACAAGAGGATTTCATTCAGGCAACAACCAACAAGGTAGCATAGTCTGGGTAAACAAATAAGCATGGGAGTAGCTTGCTTGTTGCGATGGTTACTACCCCAAACCAATTAAGCCTGATACTTCATTTTCAATGCATATCCAGCGTAAATCTCTGCTTCAATGGCAGGGGGAATGAAGAAAAGAGGTTTTACATCCAGACAACAACCAACAAAGACTGAATTGCACAGTCTGGGTAAACAAATAAGTGTGGGAGTAGTTTGCTTGTTGTGGCGGTTACTACCCCGAACCAATTTAAGCCTGTTACTTCACTTGGCAAGCATATCCAGCGCAGCTCACTGCTTCAATGCCAGGGGAATGAAGAAAAGAGGATTTATATTCACACAAAACAAAGGACTGAATTGCACAGTCTGGGTAAACAAATAAGAGTGGGAGTAGCTTGCTTATTGCGGCGGTTACTACCCCTAACAAATTAAGCCTGATACTTCACTTTGAATGCATATTCAGCGCAGCTCACTGCTTCAACGGCAGGGGGAATGAAGAAATAGGATTTACATCCAGCCAAGATCTAACAAGGCATTGATCTGAGCAGTATGAATATACAAATATCGGGGTAACTTGCTCGATACGATGGTTATTACCCTCAAACATGAAGGCTTATACTTCACTTTGATACAGCTCCAACACTGCTCTCTGCATCAATGGCGGGGATGGAAGGAAATCAGAATCAAAAAACTATCAATAAGGGCCATGAACTCAGCGGTTGGAGTAACAAATAAGTATGAGAAAATAAGTGTGAAAGCTTGCTGGACAGACTGGATGGGCCTATTGGTCTTCTTCTGCCGTCATCTCTATGTTTATGTTTCTATGTTTGAAAATAACAGCTCACTGAGATGAAGTACCTCAGGCTGATTAATTTCTACCCCCCCCCCCCCCCCCAAAAAAAAGAAAATGCTAAGGAGGTACTTTGGGGAAGTATTGAAAATTCCAGAGAATTTCTTATCACCTGTTGCTAAGGCCTATTATTTACCATCTGCTACAAAGTTTCCTCAAAAAGATCCTGTTATGAATCAGAAAGTGGACCCCTGTTCCGAGGTAGAGTCAGCCCTACCAAAAAAGGAAGTTAACCCTCTTCGGTCTCTACCATCGGATGGCAAGGCCTGTTGAAGATGTTTAGATGAAGGCTTCATCCTGGAAGCTCCTGATCCCCCCAGGAGGAGCCCGTAGGGATACGGCCGCTGGGACTTAGGAGACTCCCTGAAGAGTGAAGATGGTCTGGATGCAGGTGTCTCCTGCAGGTCGTGGGTTCCAGACGGCTGGCACCTCCAGCAGGTCGTAGTCAGTTCGGGAGTATAAGTCGAAGGAAAATCCCAATCCGGTCCAAGGGTCGAAGTCCAGAGAGAGGTCGAGAGCCGGTCCAGGAGCAGACAGGAGAATGGTCCGAAGCCAATCCAGGAGCAAAGAATGAGAAGGGTCCAGAGCCAGTCCAAGTCAATAACAGAAGATCACCACCACCGGTCCGAGGGTCAGGAGCCAAAGAGTCAGTCCAACGAGGAGAAGAGCAGAAGCGGGACTGAGAGCGGATCCGGAACACAGACACAGGAACCAAGCTCAGAGCCTCAATACCAAGGCAAGGTCTGAGTATCAGACCTTGCCTTAAATACAGGAACTGGAGGGAGGAGTCCCAGGGGGAGCCTCGACAATTTCCTGTCATGGCTCCTTTAAATTCTCTCTTCAGCCGCACACGCGGCTCCTAGGAAGCTGAGGGGGAGGAGCCGGACCAGCCGGGTACCATGCAACCGGGCTAGGCTGCGGCAGTGGCCACGAAGAGTTGAAAAAGAAGCTGCTTGCCACCGCAGGAGCCTCCAATGCTTCGGGGTGAGTTACTGATGCTGTGGCCGCCAACCCAACCCTGGTCGCGGCCTGCCGCAGCCGGCGGCCATAACACCCAGCTGCGGGCCGCCTCGGCCAGCGTTTCTAACAGATCCAGTCTGAATGAATCAATGGACTTTCTGAATTGTAACAGATTTTCTTGAAAATTTGTCATCTGAAGAAATCTGTCCATCTACTTTGGTGGCTACATTTGCAGTGGACTCAGAAAGGGATTTTGTATTTAAGGGGTGGGGGCGGGGAGTTTGTAATAGATTTGATCTTGTTTTAGATGTTAAGATTAATATTTTCTCTGATGTAGCCAAAGTTAAGCAAACAAAAAGGAAGAAATTCCTTTTATTGAGATACGTGGTTTTACAATTGGAAGGATAGTTTTGGTTAAATCTCCTGCGTAAGTGCATTGTTAAGTTTAAAGGGGTGAAATATGTTTTCTTTGATCCCCCTCAACTGGCTAGTTTTATTTCTTCATGACGGAGTCGAATGATATCCTCTTCATCCTTAGCTCCACAGGATTCCTCCTTCATAGGAGACTAAAGGCTGAATAGTAGCTTTGTTGCTCTGTAGCTTTATGACCATTTGCCTCAAGTTCTTTTTTCCTCCCTAATGGTGTGGGTTCTTCCAAATAGTGGATTACTTACAATGTAATAGAGAGAATAACATATTTTCTTTAATGTATTTTTTAAAATTTGTTATATTTTCTATTCATTATATTGTACAGGATTTTCTTGGTTGTAATATTAAATTCTATAAATAAAATGTTAAAAAAAAAATAGCAAGTCACATTATTCAATTGTTCTATTTAAATACTGAAGTGAATGCACTGCTACTAGCTGACCTAACAGACAGGCCGATGCAATACAGTGCGCTCAGCCAAATGCACTGTTTAACACGTGGTTGGATGCAGGTTTTGGACGCTCATCCACAATCCCTTAGGGGCGGATTTTCAGAGCCCTGCTCGCCTAAATCCGCCTAAATCCGGGCAGATTTAGGCGAGCAGGGCCCTGCGCGCCGGTGCGCCTATGTTCAATAGGCCTACCGGTGCGTGCAGACCCCGGGACTCGCGTAAGTCCCGGGGTTTCGCGAGGGGGGCGTGTCGGGGGTGGGCCCGGTCGGCGCGGCGTTTTGGGGGCGTGTCGGCAGCGTTTTGGGGGCGGGCCCGGGGGCGTGGTTACGGCCCGGGGCGGTCCGGGGGCGTGGCCGCGCCCTCCGTACCCGCCCCCAGGTTGTGTCCCGGCACGCTAGCGGCCCGCTGGCGCGCGGGGATTTACGTCTCCCTCCGGGAGGCGTAAATCCCCCGACAAAGGTAAGGGGGGGATTTAGGCAGGGCCGAACGGGTGGGTTAGGTAGGGGAAGGGAGGGGAAGGTGAGGGGAGGGCAAAAGAAAGTTCCCTCTGAGGCCGCTCCGATTTTAACAGGGGTAGGCTGCGCGGCTCGGTGCGCGCCGGCTATACAGAATCGATAGCCTTGCGCGCGCCGATCCAGGATTTTAGCGGCTACGCGCGTATCTACTAAAATCCCGCGTACTTTTGCTTGCGCCTGATGCGCCAGCAAAAGTACGCCAATTCGCTCGGTTTGAAAATCTACCCCTTATTCTATAAGAGGATTAGCACCTCCAAAATGCACATCCAACCCTCCGTGAAAATAACAGCACTCATCACATGCAAATGCATGTTGATGAGGCTATTAGCTATTCTCCCCAATTAAAAAAAAAATATGCACCCGACGTGCACATTTTTACCCTCAGAAATTATTGCCTGCCCAGAGCAGGCATTCATTTCTGAGCAGCCCAAAAAGTGTACAGAAAAGCAGAAAATACTGCTTTTCTGTACTTCCTCTGACTTAATATCATGGCAATATTAAGTTGGAGGAACAAAAAGGACATCCTTTAAAAAATGTTTTTTTAAATTGTGCTGGAGGTCAGGTTAGGAAAAAAGATGCTCAACTGTGCACAGGTTAGGGAAAGGGATGCTAAAAAATTGAGTGTCCCTTTTCCTAACTGGCTGACAGCCAACCTCTCCTGGGCGCCCTTTGTTGAGGAAGTGCTAGGGTCACATAATTCCCCTGAGCGCCTCCTTTTTACCACGGCACCCAATTTAAATATTAAATCAGGTGCACTGGAGAGGTCGATTGGTGTGCGTTGGGAGTGAGGGCGCTCAATTATGAGCCCCTATTTTCCCCGCCCCGTCTCAAAGTTGTCATAAACCGCGCTCACCTCATGCTTTCCGGCTTCTAGGCCTTTGTTGACTATGGCCTGTGCTGGTTCCTGGAATTGTGTAGGCAAAGAAGTAATAAATTCCTCCATTTGTTTCCATAGGTTCCTCTGATATTGTGTGATATACAATTGGTAAGCAGAGATCTTTGTGTTCAAGATGGCACTTTGATACACTTTTCTGCCTAATGAATCGAGAAACCTACGGTCTTTACCAGGTGGAGTTGATGAGTGTGGGCGCACACGTTTTGACTTTTTCTGTGCAGACTCTACTACCACAGACTGGTGTGGTAACTGTTGTTTCTGATAACCTGGAGCTGTCTGCACTAAATAGGTCGTGTCCACACGCTTATTTACTGCTGGGACAGAAGATGGATGCTCCCAGATGCGACAATGAAGATCCAAGAGGACCTCATGGATTGGAATAGCCAACACTTGTTTAGGTGGGTCTACAAACTGTAGAACTTCTAGAGTTTGCTATCTGGTATCTTCTTCTGCTGTTAGTTTGAAGGGAATGGAGTCAGCCATGTCTTGTATGAATGTGGAGAAAGATAAATCTTCTGGAGGTGATTTTTTTCTCTGGTCTGGAGGTAAAGGTTCAGACATGAATCCCTCAGAAGACATTACAGACTGCTGGTCATCCCACGAGTCATCCGGGTCATCCCTAAAAGGAGACCTTGGAGGAGATCTGGGAGGGTAGTGAAGGCCTGAAGGGCCAAGGTGTGGATCATCGGAGGAAAACAAATTTGAAGAGTCCTGAGGCTTTGTGGTTGGCAGGTTATCGATGACATTTTGATATCTTTGTAAAAGACATCAATAGAATGCGAGATCCTGTACTTCAGGAGGCTCAGTTGTTGGTTGCCTCGATGATGTAGTGGTTGTCATTGATGTAGTTGTCGGTGGAAATATTCTGGAAGACTTCGACATCGTTGGAATCGAGATTGGCATCGAAGAGCCCAATGGTATCTGGGCGAAGATGGACGTCGATGACGTGATGAGTCTCGGCATCGTAGTGATCGAGTCCATCGTTGTCCTCGGTGCCAGGAAGGGCACCAGCATCAATGGGCCCACCGGCATTG
The DNA here is from genome assembly GCF_901001135.1 of Rhinatrema bivittatum. Classification (NCBI taxonomy): domain Eukaryota; kingdom Metazoa; phylum Chordata; class Amphibia; order Gymnophiona; family Rhinatrematidae; genus Rhinatrema; species Rhinatrema bivittatum. The sequence continues at coordinate 281,647,465 of NC_042619.1, read as the reverse complement.
GTAATACAACCGGCATCGATGCTGGTGGCATCGGCGGAATCGCCGGAGGTGCTTGATCCTTTAAAGCCTGAATGACCGCTTGTCTGATGAGATCAGACAATTCCGGCTGTACAACTGATGGGACCAGAGCAGTTGTAAGCGGTGGCGGAGGCTGTGATGATGGATCCTGTGCAGAAGTCTGTGGAGGATCTGGCATCAATGGAGGCAAAGGCCCAGGAGCTGAGGGGACCGGTATTTCCTGGGTCCGTGGCCGCTTTGCCGTCGATTCCTCCTGGGACGTCGATGCAGATGACGACGGTCGACGATGACGATGCTTTGACTTAAGTTGGTCGGTCGACTTCGTCGATGCTGTGGATGATGGCGAGGACGGACGATCACCGGATCCATCCGGGCGAGGTTTTTTAAGTAAGGCTCGTTTAGTCACTCCGGCCGGAGACGACTTCGATGATTTTGAAGGGGAAGCAATCAGTTGTAGTTGAACAAATGTTCCATTTTTTCCTGGCTAGCCTTTCGCCCTTTCGCCGTCATTTCAGCGCATTTAGGACAAGTATTCACGTCGTGCTTTTCACCGAGACAGAGAACACATTCAAGATGTGGGTCGGCGATCGACAAAGTTCTGTTACATATATGGCATTTTTTTGAAGCCTGTAGCCATGTTGCTATCGATGGCCGTCGAAAGAGATGGGAATTCGTGAGAAAAAATTTCCAAAGATGGGAAATAGAGACCGAGGTACTCACCAGCCGGTGAAAGGGAACTCCGAGAGACCGCTATGAGAGAGAATATTCGAAAAAATATGACTTTTTAGTCAAAGAAGGTTGTGAATAACTCGCAACAGCTCCTGTCCCACGATGCCTGTAACAGCGCTGAAAAGCGAAGACTGAAGAGAGACACCTGTGGCAGAGAATATCATGGCATGCTGGGCATGCTCAGTGGCCTCACAGGGCCAGTCAAAAGTTTCTAGAAACTTTGACAGAAAGATTTCCCGCGCTAGGGCTCTGTCGGTGACGTCACCCATATGTGAGGACTAGCATCCTGCTTGTCCTGGGATAAAGACATAATTTTAGGTGGTTTATCATGTTTTTGATCGCATCAAGGTGAGAGGCAGCTTGTTTCAGTGCATCTTAGATGGTGGATGTGATTGGAATGAGGAGTTGTATGTCGTCAGCATACATGTAGTAAGTTACGCCTAGGCTTGATAGTAGTTGGCATAGAGGAAATAGATAAATATTAAAAAGTGTGGCCGATAGGATGGACCCTTGTGGCACTCCTGTTTCAAGAGGGATGGCTTCTGATGTGAAGTTGTTGATTGAAATATCTGTCTTTTAGGAAAGAAATGAACCAGTCAAGAGTTTTTCCTGAGAGTCCTATGTTTGCTAGGCTTGATATTAGCATTTTGTGGTCAACTGTGTCAAATGCTGCGGAAAGGTTGAGAAGGATTAGTAAGTGGGCTGTTTTGTTATCTAAGCCTCTTAGTATATTATTGGATAGGTTGAGCAGTAGAGTTTCCGTGCTGAGGTTTTTCCTAAAGCCGTGTTGTGTGGGATGTAGTATTTTGTAGTGCTTGAGGTGTTCATTGAGTTGTTTCAGGGCCGCTTTCTCTGTCATTTTTGCAAGAAGGGGTAGGTTTGATATTGGAAGGTAGTTGTTCAAGTCTTCTGGGGGGTTTTTTAGAACTGGTTTTGATAGTTGCAATTTTTAACTTGACTGGTAGCTCACCTTCTTCGAGAGATTTATTGATAATTGCTGCTACTGTTGGGGCTATGGAATGAGCAATTTCCTTTAGCTCTCGTGTGGGGATGGTGTCTAGGTCATGTCGTGCTGGGTTTATTTTTCTTAGCATTTTTTCTGTTTCCGTGGAGGAGATAGGTTCGAAATTAGACCATGGTGTTATCTTTGATGTGGGTATATGTTTTTCTTCGATCGAGGAATTGTAGAAGGCATCCGTTATTTTAGTTATTTTGTTCTTGAAGAATGTAGCTAGATCTTGGCTTAAGTTTTTGGAATCCGTTGTGTTGGAGCTGATGTTTTCAGAAATGAGGTTGTTAACAATGTTGTAGACTGATTTGGAGTTATTGGAGGAGTTTTTTATCTTTTGACTGAAATAGTCACGTTCAGTATTCAGAATCAATTTTTTATAAGCGGCTAGTTGTGTGCGGTATCTCTGCAGTGTCATGGGACCCTTGTCTTTTTGCCATTCTTTTTCACATTTCCTAAAGTTGGCTTTCATGTTTCTTAGATGAGAATTGAACCATGGGTTTTTTTGTTCATTATGATTCTTTAGTTGTTTAAGTTTCTCAGGGTTTATGTTATTTGCAGTGTCTTCTGTTATTTGGAACCAGGATTTGATAGCGTCGTTTATATTTGAGAAGTCTAGATTTGCTAGATGTTTTCCAAGTTCTTGTTGGAGAAGGTTGGTTTGGAAAGGTGGACGGTATTTGAAGTATCATTGTGATTCGTTCGTTTTTGTCGTGTTGCTGATGTTTGATTTCGTCTTGCATTGTAGGAGGAAGTGATAGGACCAGGGGACTGACTGTATGTAATAGATGTGTTTGAGAAATAGGTATTAGTGAAAATCAGGTCGAGTGTATGGCCTGCTTTATGTGTGGGATTGTTCACTTGTAGGTTGCAGTTTAGACTTGATAGCATGTCTAGTAGAGTTTGGCAATTTTGTGATCTGGGACTGGAGTCTGTGTGGAGATTGAAGTCGCCAAAGATAATAGTGGGTTTTTTCATACTGATGTTTGTTATTAGGAATTCAAGTGAGATGTCGTTATCTAGAAGTTTGGGCGGGCAGTATACCAGGTATATTTGTAGGTTTTGTGAGTCAAAGAGAGATATTTCAAATTGTTTTGGGAGATTGTGCGGGATCACTTTCATAGAGAAATGTTTTTTTATAATCAGGAGTAATCCTCCTCCTCTTCGGTACTTGCGAGGGATTGAAAATGTGTCATATGCACTGTTGTCTATTTGGTTCATTACGACTTGATCGGTATTTTTGAACCAGGTTTCTGTTATGGCGATGAAATCGGGGTTTTTTTCTTGTAGTATGTCAGCTATTAACACGTACCTTTTGGTTAAGGATTGAGCATTTATGAGAAGGAAGGTGAGACATAGTATGTTTTTGATATTTTTCATTAGTGGTATGTTTATTAGGTATATGTGTCTTATCTGATGATGCGTGTTGGTCGATGTCGCCATCTTTGGTCTGTCTGATGGATTTTGTTGATGTTTTACGGATTAGCTGGCGTAAGCTAGTTGAGGGTGGAAGCGTGTTGGGGGATGTTGTGCTTGAGGATTGTGAAGGCTCACCGTCCGTGAGGCCTCGGGAGCCGCTCCTCTGTCTGGTTCCGACCCTCCACCAGTCGCCCTGGTCCCTGGAGCTCGCCAGGCTCAGGTAACTCCCGAGGTCGGTGCTTCCGCTGGCCCTGGTTTTGCTGGGCTTCTAGGATCCTTTCATGCAGGGTTGGGGGTAAGCAGCCCCTCCAATCCCCAAAGACAACAAAGAGAGAGAGCTAGTTCCTTCAAAGTAGTTTATAAAGTAACAGCAGTTTCTATTACAGGAAGTCTGCCATCTCCCCCTCCAGCCTTGTCTATACCTAATGAATCAAGGCGTGCAGCAACTGATCCTCCCCCAGCCTAGCCCTCTGGTTCTCTTACAAGCTGTGCTGTTACAGAGTAAGCTTGTACGTCCTCTAATCAGCGCTATTACAATATCAAACACAACAAGCACCTCTAGAGCCCTTCTCCCGTGCTTCCCCTAAGATAAAGGTTATACTCCACCCCTCTTAGACTACTCAGTTTCCATATATGAGCTGGAGGATTCCTCTCCCCCTGAACCTACCTCCATCTCTTACTCCTCTGACTCTGAAGAGCCGGGCTTTTGTGGCCAGCTCCACCACGGTGGCACGCCCTCTTCCTCCACTTCCATGGACTCACCGCTGTCTACCTCATTAATCTCTATGTCTGCCACCTGTTCGCCTTCAGGCTCTCTTCCCAGGTCTGGTGGGGTTTCAGGGAACCTGGGATTTGTAGTTTTTTTCCTCTTCCCCTGTGCCTCCTGCTGTCGGGCTCTGGTATTGCCGTTGTTCTTATGGTAGCTTGTCGGCTCCGGCCTGCGGCCGGGTTGTGCTACATCACAGTATGCTTGATGAGATCTTGATGTGTGCTGTAGTATGCTTCATTATATCGGAGGCATGCTGGACGCATGCTGGATGGTGGATGGTGTTTGATATTATCAGGATGAGTGCTGAATGGAGTTTGAATGAGATCGGGAAGAGAGCTGGAAGGATGTTTGATGAGATGGGTGCTGTAGTCTGAAGTTTGATGAGGTTTGAAAAGATCCGGATGTGTGCTAGAGTATACTTGATGAGATCCGGATGAGTACTTGAGGTAGTTTGATGATCTCAGTATGAATGCTGTCGGATGCTTAATGGTGTTAGCACGAGTGCTATAGTATGAGGTTTGATAGGATTTGATAAGATTTGAAGATGTCCTGATGTATGCTGGAATATGCTTAGAGTTCATGATGAGTGCTGGAGGACGTTTGATGCTATCCGGATGAGTGCTAGAGTATGTATGATTACCGTCGTTGCATTGTCCGATATTACATGGACTGTTTGACCCTGGAGTCTGTGCTGAATTGTAGACACATACCTTGAATACTGTGTACAGTTTTGGTCGCTGCATCTCAAAAAAAAAAGATATAGTTGCGATGGAGAAGATACAGAGAAGGGCAACCAAAATGATAAGGGGGATGGAACAGCTCCCCTATGAGGAAAGACTGAAGAGGTTAGGGCTGTTCAGCTTGGAGAAGAGACGGCTGAGGGGGTATATGATAGAGGTCTTTAAGATCATGAAAGGTCTTGAACAAGTAAATGTGAATCGTTATTTACACTTTCAAATAATAGAAGGACTAGGGGGCATTCTATAAATTTAGCAAGTAGCACATTTAAGACTAATCTGAGAAAATTCTTTTTCACTCAACGCACAATCGCTCTGGATTTTGTTGCCAGAGGATGTGGTTAGTGCAGTTAGTATAGCTGGGTTCAAAAAAGGTTTGGATACGTTCTTGGAGAAGTCCATTAACTGCTATTAATCAAGATTACTTAGGGAATAGCCACTGCTATTAATTGCAACAGTAGCAAGGGATCTTCTTAGTATTTGGGTAAATGCCAGGTTCTTGTGGCCTGGTTTGGCCTCTGTTGGAAACAGGATGCTGGGCTTGATGGACCCTTGGTCTGACCCTGCATGGCAATTTCTTATGTTCTTATGTTCTAATGAGTGTAAGAGGATGCTTGAGGAGGTTGGGTGAATGCCGGCGGAGGCTAGATGGATGTTTGAGAGAGGATGGATGAATGCAGAGGAAGGTTTGTGAATGCTGTAGTTCGAGCGTTTGAGGCGTTGTTGGTGAGGTCGTCTGTGAAAGGGAGAGGCACCGGTCCTGGGTCCTGGGGCTCTCCAAAGGGCGCACTAAGGGGCAGGCCCCTTAGGTCGCACTCCTTCGGACGCGTGACGCCGGTGGGAGGCTCGGAAATTTAAAGGGCTTCTCGGGTCTCACTGATAGGCCTGCTTGCCTCTCAGGGGGCGCGGCTTGCAATTCACTCACCGCTTGTTTTCAGCGGCTTCTCTTTTTTCCCTTTGTTTTTTTCTCTTCCTTTATTTTTCTTTTTTTGATATCGTGGACTGGGCCAGCCACTTTTGGAGTATCAACAAACTGGAAGACTTCCAGCATCTTATGTCAAGCATCCTCCTCTGTGAAGAGCTGAAATGGGATGGCTTCAGCCATGGCCTGGACAAAACCCGCAAAGGAGAGATCTTCCAGGGGAGACCTATGTCTCTCATCTGGTGGCGAAGGTTCCGACAGGAGATCACCGGAGTCCTCAGAAGAAAAATCCAAGGTATTATCTCCCCAGGGGTCATATGGACCATCTTCCTGGCCAAGGTCACTTGGAGGCCTGCTTGGATGGACCTCTGGAACCGGTTCCCCACCGGTTCCAGAGCCATGCGCCGACAGCAACCAGTGACTTATCGCGATGCTCGGCCCGGTCTTTCCCCAACATCAAGGAAGGTGAAGAGCCTGATGACTTTGACAGCATCGACACTGGAGATGGACCATCACTGGCTTCTCTCTCTCTGGACAAACTCGCAGGAGGCTTTGTTAGGGGCAGCATGTCCAACAGTTCCCCCGACCTCTAGCGTTTGACGCCTCCAATGCTGGAGGGAATGGAGCAGACTTTTTGGAGCCAGGTTCTCCATTTTATCCAGTCAGGCATAATGGCCCTTGGGGTGTCATTGCACAGTTGACACCCACAGATGTCATGTGATGCCCCCAGACAGATGATACAAACCTCGTGTGAATCAGTAATAGACATGGTCCACGGGCACTGGGGACACCATAGAAAAACAGGACAATACCATGAAAAATAGCCGGCGAGCAGTCGATAGCCGGTGGCCACCGAGAAGCGATACGTCGGGAATCGACCGCAATGAAAGGCAAAAGCAAACCTACCACGTCGGAGGGACACCAACCGGAGAAGAGGGACCCGACACTGAAAACACCAAGAAAACCAAGTAAAAAAGTTGAAGAAAAAACACTATAACAGCAGAGCTCCACCACCGCGAAGGAACTAATACCACGGAAAAAAAGAGACTGAAGGGGGACCCCACGTATACACGAGGATAGAGGCATGCTGGGCATGCTCAGTGTTTTCTGTGCCAGGCTCCATCTGAAGATGTCACCCATCCATGAGAACTACCATCCTGCATGTCCTAAGAGAATACAGATTTTCTGGGTCTGTTGTAATGATTTCTCAATAAGCTGCAAGAAAAATTTTAATTGAACCTAAATTGAAAAGCCTGGATAACTTAATTGTCTGCCCTGCATACTTTTATTCTAAACTAAAATATAAGTTAGTTACAGTATTGTATTATGACATTAACTGATGGATCTTTACTGGAAAGCTACTTACTTCTGTGATAGGAGTAAGTTCAGTTAGATTTATTTCTGCATCTTTACTTTTTATTCCACACGTACTGTACTCAAATTCCAGATCTGTCATGCGAAAGACATAGTGCCGAAAGGATGGTGAATGCTCTACAGGTTGAATTCCATAGCTCATATTCGTGATCTGTAGAAATCCCCTGGATATTGCATAAAATATTATCAGATTTGAAGCATACATATTTGTAAAATTACAGTGAATAAGAAGTTAAAACAAATTTTCATCAAACGTACTGATCATTACTATCAAAATACAGTACATAGAAACTATGAAAATCACCTGTTCTATGCATGAGATGAGTGTATGTGTTTATTTGTGGACCGCCAATGGGATACCCAGCACCCTGGGCAGGTCTGGGAGGGAAGAGGTACTCTTCTGAACTCCTGGCTGGCCAGCCATGAGATGGAGGGGGGACACCCGATGATAGGGCTGGGTTCACCCTCTCACAACACTCCTATGCAATAGCAGCCATGAGAGAAAAAGTTGTACTGCCACAGTAACAATAACAGCTGGATACAGTGTTGGTGCCCCGCCCTCTATCAAGGCGCACTGGTGCCCCACACATTGTTCATCTCGCCTATTCCTTCTGAAGGTTTTGTATTTTGCATGTGTGTTTATATTTGTGTCTGTGTGTCTTTCTGCTTTTGTTAGAAAATTACACCAGATGACTGTACAAGGCACAGGAGGGAAGCTCCTTTCAGGAAACTGAAGAAAAACAAAACTAGGGCTTTGAGCCACTGGCTAGCAGTGTTTGCCTGGTTGCTTGAAACTGATTCAAAAGTTTATTATTTGGCAAGACTTTATAGGATAAATTTTCTAACTGCCCATTTGAATTTAAAATAATGTACCTCTGAACCTTACAATTTTCAAAGGGAAAGTACTGCTAATGTGCGTGCATAGGACCTGATTTTCAAAAGCATTTACATGCATAAAACTGGTTTATAATAAACACTCAAGCGCAACACTTCCCAAAAATATTCACATATAACAAAACAAAGTTGTAGGGACTCCAAAGTCAAACAACTTGAATTATATAATATTGACCTCTTTCTTTTTTTTATTTTTTATTTTTGTTTTTATATTTAATCCTTTTTTAAAGGGAGATATGGTATCAGAGAAAAAGGGGCATAGATTTTAATCCACTGTCTCTTGCCCGCAATGGGCTTCAGGCAGTAACAGTATTAAAGCACCAAAAGTTCAAATCATGTACCATGACTCTCTAATATTACTGTGTCAGAAAACCCTTTAATTTATATTATCAAAATATTTTCACAAAACCAACCCAAAATGTCATTAATCTAAAAAACAGAAAAAAATCTCAAAACCTATCAATACATTTATATCTATCACAGATGGCTGCTAAGAAATATTTGACTTAGTTACGTAAATACAATCTGCCAAAGCAATACTTAGCTTTGTTAAATACCAAACGATCAAAATTCATTTGACTCAACAGGCCCATATTTCAGCATATGCTCCCCCTGCAATACTCCCATAATCTGCAAGGCCACCAGGAATGTGGTACATATAGCTCACCTGGGGGCATCCAGCCTGGCGTCGCGCGCCTAAGGAGCGCGACAAAGGGGCCTGCCCCTTTGTCGTGCTCCTTCGTGCGCACCGGAACAACACCTAGCACATCTTCATCAAACACTCTGCCTTCATTCATCCATGCTCCTCACTCAGCACATCAACGCTCAGCAAACTCACTCTACAGACGGACACTCAATGAACTCACTCAACAGACCAGCACCCATCGGATTCACTCTACAGACGGACACCCAACGGACCACACTGCAGATGGACACTCAACGGACGGACACCCAACGAACCCACACTGCAGACGGACACTCAACGGACTCACTCAACAGACCGACATATAACTTCTACAGACGGTCACCCTCCCATCACTCACCTCCCTCACTCAGCAGAAGGGCGCTCTCTCATAATTCCATTCACCCTCCCCTCCCAGCAGAAGGATGCCTCTCATTCATCCAACCACTCGCAGAATAAGGACGCTTAATCCTCTCGCAGCCTCTCCCAGACCACCAGGACACACCGCTCCTCACACTGCCAACCTCAACTCCCCAGAATTCCCACCCCAGGATTCCCACCCTAACCCCTTCGCTCCAATAAACAGACATTTAACCAAAAACCCGTCCAGCCTGAACACAAGGGGAACATGACACAAGGCTACCAGATTCCCATCCTCCACCACAGAGCCCTTACCAGGGAAATATCTCTCACATTACCCCGAACACGCACTACTAGATCCCTTATCCCATCATGATCTCGCCTCTCACCCAACTACTGGGTCTTGCACTACTCTCAGTATCTCTATTTAACGCTCAATCGATCACAAAAAAATCACACATCCTAAATGATTATCTCCTTGATGCAAACCCAGACATCTGCGCCATAACAGAAACCTGGCTTAAACCAACAGATACAGCCCTGATAAACCAACTTCCTATACATCACTACGACGTCTTTTCTCTTCCCAGCCAGAAAAAAAGAGGCGGCGGCCTGCTCCTAGTGGCCAAAAAGGAACTTAGGCTAACCCTTCAACCAATTAAGTCAGCCTCTAAATTAGAACTAGGCCTGTTTAAATCTGACCATCTACAAATCCTCCTTATCTACGCTCCACCTGGTCTCCTGGACACAGATACCTCCCCATAATTGAAATCATAGCCAAACATATCAACCTAGATGCCCCTGCCTTGATTTTAGGGGCCTTTAACCTCCATGTCAATTCAATCCCGCTCTCTACTAACTACGAAGCATTCCTCACCTCTCTCAAGGCCATGGGCTTCACACAAATCATCAACAAGCCCACCCATAAAGCAGGGCATATTCTCGACCTCCTCTTCATCAACTCCAGTTTTTCACCCTCTACCCCCCCGGAATGCACACCAGTCCCATGGTCTGACCATTCGCTGATCATCACCACCCTCTCAAGCAAGGATAACCCCAAAGCACAACCCACTCATTCTACAATACACTACAGGAGATCCTGCTCCCCAGAGGTCCTCAGCGAGCATCTAACAAAGGAACTCCACAAACTAGAAGTCTCTGACCCCAACTCGGCACTCCGCTCATGGCTTAGCATCACAGAATCAATAGCGAACAAAGTATGCCCCCGGGCAGCCAGAAAAATCAAGCAGACGCCTAATAGTAAACAACCTTGGTTCTCCGATGAACTCAGAGAACTTAAACAAAACCTCAGACAAAAAGAAAACAAATGGCGTAAGACCCCATGCCCGAGCACATTAAACGCATACAAATCAACCTTACACTTATACAGAAACGCCACCCTCCGAGCGAAAAAAGATTTCTATGGTCACAGAATACATGACCTTGTCTTTGACCCTAAGATTCTATTCTCCTACGTATCAGAGCTCACAAAAACCTCTACCCCATGCATCCCAGATGAACAGGTACAAGCAAAGGCAAGCGAACTGGCAACCTTTTTCCACAACAAAATATCTAAATTACTAACACTCCTGCCTTCCAATTCTACCTCCGCTCGCATCTCCAGCTCCCCCCCCCCTCAAATTTTGGACCCTCACTGGAATTTTTTGAACTCACCTCTACCCTGGAAATTGAATCTCTAATAAAGAAAATGAAACCCTCTTACCACCCACTCGACCAAATCCCAACCAAGCTTCTTCTATCGGTGCCAGACTCCATCTCCAAGTACCTAGTGGACATCGTAAATTGCTAATTATCTCAAGGAATCTTCCTGGACGTCCTAAAAATAGCCACCCTCAAACCCCTTCTCAAGAAAGGAAATCTAGACCCCAGAGAACCCAACTTCCACCCCATCTCCAACCTTCCTTTTCTGGCAAAGATCACAGAAAAAATAGTCAACACCCAATTATCAGAATACCTGGAAGATAACAATATTCTCCACTCATCGCTATACGGATTTCGCAAAGCACTAAGCACTGAATCCTTCCTCATCTCCCTCACAGATCATCTCATCATGGGTATGGACTCTGGTCACTCCTTCCTTCTAATACTCCTCGACATCTCGGCAGCATTCGACACGGTGAATCACTCCACCCTCCTTAAACGACTTTCAGACATCGGGATAATAGGTACGGCCTTCAAATGGTTTGACTCCTTTCTCACGAACAGAGGCTACAAAGTAAAGATCAACAATAAGGAATCTCCACTCATCAACACCACAAGAGATGTTCCACAGGGCTCCTCTCTGTCTCCTACACTATTCAACCTATACCTTCTTCCCCTTTGCCAGCTGCTTACGAATCTTAAACTCAAACACTATCTCTACGCCGACGATGTCCAAATCCTGATCCCAATAACCGAATCCCTCACAAAAACACTGAAGTTCTGGAACAAATGTCTCCAAGATATCAATGACCTCCTTACTACCTTAAATCTTGTTTTTAACAAGTCTAAGACAGAAATGCTCTTTATATCTCTCAACCACAACGATAACCCACATTCAATCCACACCAACACCTTGGCCAGCCAAGCAAGAGACCTCGGAGTTATAATTGATAACCAGTTACATTTAAAAAAGTTCATTACCAACACATCCAAAGACTGCTTCTTCAAACTTCAGGTACTAAAAAGACTCAAACCGCTCCTGTACTTTCAAGACTTCAGATCGGTACTCCAGGCCATTATATTCTCCAAATTAGACTACTGTAATTCGATTCTGCTAGGCCTTCCCGCCTCTACCACCAAACCGCTTCAGATGCTACAAAATTCGGCCGCCAGAATTTTAACAAACTCCAACAGAAGAGACCACATCACACCCATCCTGAAAAACCTGCACTGGCTCCCTGTAAACTTTAGAATTCTACACAAGTGTCTCACCATCATCCATAAAGCTATATACAACAGAACACCCATCGATGTACATTACCCACTCACGCTGCACTCCTCTTCTAGACCCATCAGAGAAGCCTACAAGGGCTCGCTACAACCCCCCCCCCCCCCCAGCCAAATCCCCTCACCTCTCATCCACCAAAGATCGAGCCTTCTCGACAGCGGAGCCAACCATCTGGAACGCCATGCCCCCCGACCTTAGACAAGAACCTTGCATTCTGTCATTCAGAAAGAAACTCAAAATATGGCTATTTCTACAAGCCTTCCCTGAGCTATGACCTCCTCAACCACAATAACTCCATGGTCCTCCAGTCAATGTACCCTAGCCCTGACATGGCCTCTGACTCCATATTAGTTAGTTCCAAGTTCTAAGACCTGATACGAGTTAGTTCCATATTAGTTAGTTCCGAGTTCTAAGACCTGATACTATTTAGTCATGAATATACGATATTATTACAGTCCTGAGTATATGATCTTATTTATATATTTGATAGTATTCAGCCCTGAGTTCATATTATTGTTAATCCTGAGTATGTTACCAGATATTATTTATCTCTGAGTTACCCATGCCTTTGACTCTTCCTCCTCCCAGTTCGAGTGCCCCTGTTTTATTGTAACTTTTATCACTTTTCGCCTATTGTTTAGGTTGATGTTAATGTTATTGCACCATTGTTTCTTGTAAACCGATATGATATGATTGGGATCAAGAATGTCGGTATAAAAAAAAGCTCTAAATAAATAAATAAATAAATAAAATTGCTGGAAGACACTGGGAGCAGTAGAAATGTACAGCATTCACAAAAGACTTGGGGTTTTGGAAAATTCTGGGTGGGGAAGGAAGGTGGGTGTAACGGTTGTAGATTGATGAGGTAGACGTAATAGGGTGTCTGGAGTCTGCATAGGACTTTTACTTCTTTTAATTTTACTGTGGGGGTGCAGGGGGGGGGAGATTGTACACTATGCCTCATTAATATTTTTACTTAATTTGGTGAGTGGGAGGGAAGGAAATTAGACACTATGGGGTAGATTTTCAGAGCCCTGCTCGCCTAAATCCGCCCAAAACCGGGCGGATTTAGGCGAGTAGGGCCCTGCGCGCCGGGAAGCCTATTTTACATAGGCCTACCGGCGCGCGCAGACCCCGGGACTCGCGTAAGTCCCGGGGTTTTCGGAGTGGGCGTGTCGGGAGGCGTGTCGGGGGGCGGGGCCGGAGCGCGCGGCGTTGCGGGGGGGTGTCGGCAGCATTTTGGGGGCGGGTACGGGGCGTGGCTACGGCCCGGGGGCATGGCCGCACCCTCCGTACCCGCCCCCAGGTCGCGGCCCGGCGCGCAGGAGGCCCGCTGGCGCGCGGGGATTTACGCCTCCCTCTGGGAGGCGTAAATCCCCCGACAAAGGTAGGATGGGGGTTTAGACAGGGCCGGGCGGGTGGGTTAGGTAGGGGAAGGGAGGGGAAGGTGAGGGGAGGGCAAAGGAAAGTTCCCTTCTAGGCCGCTCCGATTTCGGAGCGGCCTAGGAGGGAACGGGGGTAGGCTGCGCGGCTCGGCACGCGCAGGCTATACGAAATCGATAGCCTTGCGCGCGCCGATCCAGGATTTTAGCCGATACGCGCGACTACGCGCGTATCTACTAAAATCCAGCGTACTTTTGTTTGCGCCTGGAGCGCAAACAAAAGTAGGCTGTTCGCGCTCGTCTGAAAATCTACCCCTATGTGCAGATATGATCTTCACTTATTTTAGGGGTGGGAGACTGGGCATACTGGCCTTGAATGGTTTTATTTTAATTATTTATTTTTTTAACTTTACCAGACTTGTTATAAACAGATGTTCTCTGAACACAGCTAGACATATCAGTCAAACAAGTGGTGATGTCATCCAAAAAAACTAGTACTGAAAAGCTCTCTCAAAGCTCAGAAAATCTTTCCTGTGCAGTCAACACTGCGCTAGTTAACCTTCAACTCTACAGGGAAAAAGGATGGGATTGTGTGGCTGATTTATCCTGCAGTCTATGGAGAAAACCTGTAAAAGGTATGCAACTTGCTTTCTCCAAGTAAAAGCAGGGCAGTAATCAGCAACACAAGTTGGGTCTCCCAAGCTAAGAGCTTGGTAATGGCAATGTATATTTGGTTATACTGATTTTAAGATAAAATAAAATTCAAAATGGTTTATAAAGATAATAATATATACAAGAATAAAATTAAAAACTTACAAATGATAAAAAATAAAAAGCTAAAAACAAAATAAGACATAATAGGTCAATAATCTGTACTAAAAATAATAAAATCATAAATGGTGTAATTTCAGTGACTATCAAAAACTTGATTGAACAACCAAGTTTTGATCATTTTCCTGAATTTCATGTAGTTCTTTTCTAAATAAGAGGAATAGCATTCCAGACAGGAGCCTGATATTGAATAGTTCGTTCAGGTAGAATTTCTTTAGAAGATAGCAGTTATCAATAATTCTTGTTGTGCGTGAAACTCTTGAAGGATTATACAGCATATGAAGATGAAAAAGGTAGTCAGGTTTACCCCTAGTGAGAACTTTTAATGTCAAACAAAATTCTGAAAATATGACAGTGTACTGGTAATCAGTGAATTTCTCGAAGCAAAGGGGAAACATGATCAAACTTAGACACTCCGAATGACACTTTTGCTGCTGTGTTTTGTAGGTGCTAAATTCATTTTAAATTGACTTCTGTGATGCCCAGGTACAGGGAATTACAGTAGTCAATGCATGACAAACCAAAGGCACTACCTAATTTCAGATCAGATTTTATTATTAAGTCACCATTTGCACACAGATGCACACGTCAATATAAAATCGTATATAGCCGGTTTTATAATATGCGTGTATATTATAAAATTGTTGCATCCATGTGCACGCGTCTGCGAGTGGGTCTTAAAATTTCTTCTAAGTGCATCACTTTGCACTTGTCCATATTAAATTTCATTTTCCATTTGCATGTCCAGCCTCCCAGTTTTGCAAGATTCTCTTGCAATTTCTCACAATTCTCTTGTGATCTAACAACTTGGAATAATTTTATGTCATCAGCACATCTGATCACCTCACTCAGTGTTCCCATTTCCAAGTCATTTATAAATATTTTTAAAAAGCAGTGATCCCAGAATATATCCCTCGGGCACTCCACTATTCACTTTTTTCCATTGGAAAATTTACTATTTAGCCCTATTCTTTGTTTTCTATCTTTTAACCAGTTCTCAATCCTTAACAGGACATTGCTCCCTATCCCTTGACTTTTCAATATCTTAAGTCTCTCATGAGGGACATTGTCAAATGTCCAGATACACTTTATCAACTGACTACCTTTATCCACATGTTTATTTACATCCCTCAAAAAAATGAAGCAGATTGGTGAGGCAAGAATTCCCTTGGCTAAAACCTTGTTGACTTTGTCTCATTAAACTATGCCTATATGTTCAATAATTTTGTTCTTTATGATAGAAACTATCATTTTGTCTGGCACAGACTCACTGGTCTGTAGTAACCTGGATCATCTCTTAATCCCTTTTTTAAAATTGTCATTACATTGGCAATCCTCCAAGCCTTCATGTACTATAGATTATGATAATTACAGTTTACAATTTACCAATAGTAGGTCTGCAATTTTATTTTTCAGTTCTTTAAGCACTCTGGAATATATACCATCTGGTCTACCTGATTTGATACTCTTTAGTTGTCTATTTGCACTATTACATCTTCCAGGTGCACTGAGATTTGTTTCACGTCTTTTTAACCAACACCTTTGAATATCATTTCTGGCATGGGTATCTCTCAGTGAAGACCGAAGCAAATAATTCATTTAGCCTCTCTGCTAAGGCTTTGTCATCCCTAAGTGCCCCTTTTATCCTTTGATCATCTAATTGTCCAACTGAGTCCCTCACAGGCTTTTTACTGCGATAGTACCTGCAGTTAGTTCTTGTCTCTGTGGAGAAATTACTACTTACCTGATAATTTTCTTTTCTTTAATGAAGGTAGGTGTATCCACACCAGTGGATTATACACCTCTATCAGCAGATAGAGACAGAGCAAAGCTGACGGCACAGTATATATATATATATCCCTGCACTGACAACAGCACACCAGTATTATCTGCAAAAGCCAACTATGGACAAACTAACAAAACTCGATTATTAACAGACAACCACTCCAGCACTCAGCTAACAGGAAACTACTGAACTCAGACAAGGTGTGTAATAACACTAGTCTAGGGACTGTATTGACACTTTACCAGTAACCTCAGGAACACACAGCCATGCACGACAACAATAGCGCAACCATCCGGGGGACAAGGGTGGGAAGGTGGAGCCATCTGTCCTTATAAAAGGAAAGGAAATTATCAGTAAAGTAATAATTTTTCTTTTCATAGTATTCAGATAGGTGGATCAACACCAGTAGGATGTACCAAAATGCCTGGACTGCCTGAGACCTAGTAGAATGAACCTTAACCTGACTAGGCAACAAATGCTCAGCATCCACATATGTGACCGTGAATACTTCCTTAATCCAGCGGGCTATCATAGCCTGCGACACCGGCTCACCCTGTTTACTCCCACCATGGAGTATAAACAGCCGGTCCATTTTCCTGAGGGATTAAAAAACCTGTAAATACCTCAAGATATGCCTCTTGACATCCAAGGACCATAACCAGCGATATTCATCCACATCGCTCCCCCTGTCCAGAGTCGGCAGGGAAATTGATTGATTCAAGTGAAAATCTGAGACCACCTTTGGCAAAAAAGGACAGAACAGTATGTAACTGTATCACCCCAGAAGTCACTCACAGAAACAGTTCCTGGCAAGACAAGGCCTGCAGTTTGAAGACTTTACAAGTAGAACAAATTGCCACAAGAAACACTGTTTTCAAGATAAGTAACCTCAAGGGAAGTCTACGCAGTGTTCATAAAGTGGGACCTACCAGAAAATCCAACAACCAGACTAAGAGTCCATAACCACAGCGAAAGAAGATGCTTCACCCATTTTTTTTTTCTTTTTAGAAACGAATCACATCTGGATGAGCCGGACAGGGTCCACTATCCATTTGACCTCAGAAACAGGCAAGAGCCACCACCTGTGCCTTCAATAAATCAAGGGCCATCCCTTTATTCAATCCATACTGTAAAAAATTCCAAAATGAGCGGGATTTTAACCAAACAAGGATAAACCCCTAGATCCTCACACCAAACCTCAAACACTCTCTAAACCCGCACATAGGCTAAGGAAGAGGAAAGCTCTCACTCACTGCAATAACCACAGAGGAATATCCACGCTTCAGCAACCTAGCTCTCTCAAAGGCCATACCGTAAGACAAAATCGAGATGGATCTTCATAAAGGACAGGCCCCTTCCTTAGCAGAACCATGTAAACCAGTAATCAGATAGGAGAGTCCACCAGGAGCTTTCACATATCTGCATACCATGGCCTCCTGGGCCAATCTGGTGCCTCCAAGCACCCTCCCCAAGTGGCTCTTGATCCTTCAAATCATTCTGCCCAACATGGGCCATGGGGGAATGGCATATAGGAGCTTACCCTCTGGCCACTCCTGTACAAGTACATCGATGCCCATGGACTTTTGATCTTTTCTGAACTGAAGAAGTAAGGAACCTTCGCATTTTAAGATGTCACCAGTAGGTCTAGAAAAGGGAGGCCACAGTGGTCCACAATGACCTGGAACAATTCCCATTCTCCTGGGTCTAGACTCTGTCTTCTGAGGAAGCCGGCTCTTACATTGTCTTTTCCTGCAATGTGTGAGGCTGAGACCTCCTGAAGATGCACTTCCGCCCATTCCATGAGTTGGGATATTTCATGCGACACATGCTGGCTCTTGGTTCCTCCCTGGCAATTGATGTAAGCCACTGTCATTGCATTGTCTGACATTATCTGGACCGTTCAACCATGGAATCAGTTGACAATCGTAAGAATGCCAACTGGATGGCCCAGGCTTCCAGTTGATTGATGCTCCAGAGACACAATTCTGTACTCCTATGCCCTTGTGCTGTTGACTCCTGACAATGAGCCCTGCAACCCTGGAAGCTCTCATCCGTCATGAGTACTAGCCAGACCAGTGATCATAGGGAAACCCCCTTCCTTAGATGGCCCTCTTGCAACCACCACAGTAGTTGTATGCTGATCTCCACCAGGAGGCGAAATTGTATTGAATAGTCCTGAGACTGTAGAGTCCAATGAGCCAGCAGAGTGCGGTGAAGAGGGTGCATATGCACCCTTGCCCATGGAACTACTAGGGTTGCCTCATTTAACCCAAGCATCTGTAGAGACGAACTTACCGTCAGGCATATTTATTCTGTCAATAGTCGCACTTGTGCCATCAGCTTCAAAAGGTGGCCTTCCAGCAGGAACACCCTGCTTTTTTTGTATCAAACCGAACACCGAGATACTCCAGTATCTGGGATGGCTGTAGATTACTCTTGGCCAAGTTTACCACCCAAACTAATTCCTGTAGCAAGGAGGCACCTTGCATAAGACCCAATGGCTATCTTCCAGATACTTGGCATAAATCAGCCAATTGTCTAAGTACAGGTGAGCCAGAATGCCATTCTTTCTCCACACTGCCGCAACCGCTACCATAACCTTAGGAAAAGGCTCTGAGCGTGGAGGCCAACACAAAGACAGCGCTTGAAACTGATGTCGCCACAAACAGCAAAATGCACAAATCGTTGATGCTCCAGACAGATGGAAATATGAAGGTAGACCTCTGACAAATCCAGGTACATCAGAAACTCCCCCGACTGTACTGCCATTATCACTGAGCGTAAGTTTTCCATGCAAAAACGAGTCACCCACAAATGACGGTTAACTTTTATGAGATCTAGGATGGGGAAAAGGAGCCCTCATTCTTGGGCAAATATAAATCAATGGAATACCAGCCCATATTTTCTTGTGACATGGCACTGGAACTACAGCCAGCAGACTGAGGAGCCTTATTGGCATACACTCCACTGCTTCTTCTGTGAAGAGTTGCAGGCAGACATCGTGAAAACATCCCAAGGGATACTGAGAAACTCCAGAGGATAGCCATCTCTTATCACTTCCAGAACTCACTGGTATGATATGATCTCGACCCAACTCCAATAAAAAAGAGACAGGCAACTCCCAATCTCCTGTTCCCGGGGTGGATCATTTTCATTGAGAGGCTTGGGTGGCATTACTAACCGAGCCTATGCTCCTTCTGGACTTCCGGGGATGAAGGGCCTCTGAGACATTGCTCTTCTGTAGGATCGAAAGCATCTGAAATCCCTAGCACAACCTCTCATGCCGAAGGAGCATTACATCTAATTCTTATCCTCTGGTAACAAAGGAACCTGGGACTCACTCCACTTATTGGCCATTTTTTTTCCCAGCTCACTGAAATAAGAGTGATCCTTAAAGAGCAATTTCGTACATTAGACTTCCAGATTGTATCAGCCGACTCAATTCCTGAGCCATAACTGATGCCTGGCTGCTATTACTGAAGCTACCCCTCTGGCTGAAGTGTGGACCAGACTGCAGCCTGCATCTGCCAAAAACGTGGCTGCCAATTCCATCACTGCCCTGGAATTCACACCAGATTCAATGACTTCCTGAGAGAAAGAAGAAACAAGAATGAGCCACCATGGAGCAAAAGAAGCTATCTGCAAATTCATTGCCATCGCTTCAAGGCCAGCTTAAGGATGGCCTGTGAAGTTAGTCATCCGCTTGATGATGGCAAACACAAGAGCATATACTTTTGGAAGCGCAATTGCTCTCTCGCAGCTAGATCCAGGAAGTTCAACCCTTCCAAGGCTCATTTCCCTTTAAAATTAGCTTCCGGGGCGCCCCATTCAAGATCAATCAATTCTTGAATAGCCTCCATAAAAGGGAAGAAATATGAGGCTTTGCACAAAGAAATCAAAATGGGATCTTTCTTTGGCCTAGAAATCAAATCAGCCCCCGGCAGGCCCAACAACTTAAATGTTTAGGAATTCAGAGCCAGTAACTCATCTCTATGAAAGAAACACAACATAGTTGTAGACAGCTCCAGCACCCAAGAAATTTTCCATATCCTCCAGGGAGTAAGGATCAGCTACATCATCCGTATCATCTGGGTCCCTTTCGGCGTGACCTGCAGCAGGCCTAGATGTACTCCAACACTTACCTGCAATACTAGGCAAGCAGGAAACCACAGCCTACGATCCTGATTTGTTAAGATTGGCCAGGGCCAATGCCTGTGCCTGAAGAAAGGACTGCAGCCATTGAAAAATTCCACTCAAGAAAAGGCAGAAGGGTCCTTGCCAAAACCAGGGGGTGTCAGTCCTGCACCTACTGAATTACCTTTCCCCATTAGGGGAGCCCCAAATTCAGGCAAAACCTCTGGCAGCTCTTTTCTCATTCCTGCTTCATACTGGGAAGGATTGGGCTTAGCAAAATCAGAGACAATTCTCCCTAAGCCCCCAAACAGTGCTGACACAAGCTATAGGGAACACCAGGTTGAGATGCCCAAATATGGCAAACAGTGCAAAGGTTAAGGCACCTAAGCTTCTTTGCTATCAGCACCATAGAGTTGTCAGTATGGTCCAACAGGCATCTGAGAACTGTGCACCCAGCAGTGCTCACAACCGTCACTTGAACTTCAAGGAGACAGCCATAACTACAGATTCTTGTGAAGAGCTAAGAAAAAAAGTTTAATTTATCTTTATTTTAGAGGGCTTCTTGGTTATATTTTTCTGTTTTTTTGTGTAGTGCTAGCCTTATAATCTCTATATTTTCCTAGATATTGATATTGCTGCATTAAATTGTTGAGTGTTTGTTTAAGCAAAAAAAAAAAAAAGGGATTGAGCTTTTCAGCTTTGGGCAGGTGACTCATAGTGCATTGCAGGGGGATATCAGTCCTCAGTCTGCTTTGAACTTTAAGGAGACAGCCATAACTAGATTCTTGTGAAGAGCTAAGTAAAAAGCTTAATTTAGCTAGCCAATCTGGGGGAGGGTCTGTTCAAAATCAATAGCAGATACAGTGTCCAGTGAACACCCCTGGCCAAGTGTTTACTGTAATATCTGGGATATCTTTTGAAGCCGAGTATTATGTCCACCATTGCAAAGAAAACTGAAGTTAAGTCAAACTGTGAAAGAAACTTTGAAATAAAGCAGAGTTGCTTACCTGTAACAGGTGTTCACACAGGACAAGCAGGATGGTAGTCCTCACATATGGGTGACATCATCAGGATGGAGCCCAATCACGAACACTTTTGTCAAAGTTTCTAGAACTTTGACTGACACCTACTGGGCATGCCCAGTATGGCACCAATCCTGCATCCAGGAGGGGTCCTCCTTCAGTCTCATGTATAGCAGAAAGTATGTGCAAAAAATAAAATAACAAATCGCAAGCGAACCCAACTCCGCGAGGTGGCAGGCGGATTTCGTGAGGACTAGCATCCTGCTGTCCTGTGAGAACACCTGTTACAGGTAAGCAACTCTGCTTTCTCACAGGACAAGCAGGATGGTAGTCCTCACATATGGGTGAGTAGTGAGCTGAGGATGCCCGAGCAATGCACCAAATGCACCCAATGACGTGCAACAGGCACAACAGGGGTGGATTTGGGTTTGAGGGCATCCTGAAAACCCTGAATGGGTTGCTGGTAGGATGTTGGGTAGTTAAGCTAAGAATAAGCTGCATAGAAGAGACTGGCCAAAAATGGAATCTTGCCTGTCAGCTTTATCTAAGCAACAATGTGCTGCAAAGATATGGAGAGAGCTCCAGGTCGCAGCATTACAAATATCAATAACTGGCACTAAACGAAGGTGTGCCACTGAGGTTGCCACGGCCCAAACAGAGATACAGTCCGCCAACCAGGAGGTCAGGGTCTGTTTTCCCACTGGATTTCCCAATTTGATGTTATCGAAAGAAACGAATAATTGAGTGGACTTCCTCTGCGCTGACGTCCGCTCCAGATAAAAGACTAGGGCACGTTTGCAGTCCAGGGAACGTAGAGTCTGTTCTCCTGGGTTTGAATGGGGCCTTGGAAAGAAAGTAGGTAAGATGATGGATTGATTAAGATGAAATTCTGAAACTACCTTTGGTAAAAACTTAGGGTGTGTACAGAGGACCACTCTGTGATGTAGATTTTTAGTGTAAGGAGGGTAGGTGACTAATGCCTGTAACTCACTAACAGGTCGATACTGTAAAACCGCGGGAGAGCGGACGAACGCCCGCTCTCCCGGCGCACGCACCGGCCCTTCGCCGGTGCGAGCTATGCAGTATTTAAATGAGGCGACGCGGTGCAAACGAGGAAAAGGAGGCGCTAGGGACACTAGCGCGTCCCTAGCGCCTCCTTTTGGCCTGGAGCGGCGGCTGTCAGCGGGTTTGACAGCCGACGCTCAATTTTGCAGGCGTCGGTTCTCGAGCCCACTGACAGCCACGGGCTCGGAAACCAGACGCCGGCAAAATTGAGCGTCCGGTTTTCGGCCCGACAGCCGCGGGCCGAATTCAAAATTTTTTTTTTTTTTTTTTACTTTTGGGGACCTCCGACTTAATATCGCTATGATATTAAGTCGGAGGGTGCACAGAAAAGCAGTTTTTACTGTTTTTCTGTGCACTTTCCTGGCGCCGGAAGAAATTAGCGCCGACCTTTGGGTCGGCGCTAATTTCTTAGAGTAAAATGTGCGGCTTGGCTGCACATTTTACTTACTGTATCCCGCGCGCATACCTAATAGGGCCATCAACATGCATTTGCATGTTGAGGGCGCTATTAGGTGCCGCGGGTGGGCCGCGTGTTTTCCTCCCCTTACTGAATAAGGGGTAAGGGAAAACACGCGTCCAGAGCAGGCTGACAGTGCGCTCCGACGGAGCACACTTTACTGTATCGACCTGTAACTCTACGAGCGGATGTTACAGCGAAAAGAAAAATGACTTTCCAGGTGAGATAGCAGAGATCGCAGGAGTGGAGGGGCCAAACGGAGGTTTCATGAGCCATTCTAAGACCACGTTAAGTCCCAAGCGGGGGCCAGAGGGCGCAATGGAGGTTTCAGGTGGAGCAAACCTCTCATGAAGCATGTGACTAAGGGCTGTGTAGAAATAGAGACATCTCCCACACCGTTGTGGAAAGCGGCTACCGCACTGACATGCACTCTTATAGAGGAAGTTTTCAGGCCTGACTCTGACAGATGCCAGAGATAGTCCAGAAACTTCGCAGTGGAACAAGTGAAGGGGTCTATGGACATGGACATGCACCAGACCGTAAATCTTTTCCACTTAGAACGATAAGAGCATCTCGTGGAAGGCTTTTGTGAAGCTACCAGGACTCAGGATACCGACTCCGAAAGGTTAATGGCTTGAAGTACTAACCTTTCAACATCCAGGCTGTCAGGGATAGGACCTGGAGGTTGGGGTGGCATAGGCACCCGTCGTTCTGAGTTATCAGAAGCGGATCCTTCCCTAGAGGGATGTGCCAGCAAACTGAGAGGTCCCGGAGGATTGGGAAACAGACTTGGCGTGGCCAGAGAGGGGCTATCAGAATCATTAAGCCCTTGTCCCTTCATAACTTCATGAGAGTCTTCGATATGAGTAGAAGTGGAGGGTACGTGTACAGGAGACCGCTGAACCACGAGAAGGCAAAAGCGTCCCTCGGTTCCCTACTTTGTGGTTGTGGATGGACGCAAAGAGGTCTATTTGTGGATACCCCCAACGTTGGAAGATTGTGTCCGCTACCATGGGGTTGAGAGACCATTCGGGCGGATGGAAGGTTCGACTCAACTTGTCCGCTAGAACACTGTCCACGCCCGCCAAGTAGGTCCCTCTGAGGTAAATGGAGTAGGAAAGAGCCCACACCCATATCTGTGCAGCTTCCTGACACAGAAGGTAGGAGCCCGTTCCCCCTTGCTTGTTGATGTACCACATTGCCACTTGGTTGTTGGTCTGAATCAGGGTGGCCTTGTTGGAGAGGCAATCCTGAAAAACTCTAAGGGCATATCATCTGATCGCCCGAAGCTCAAGGAAATTTATCTGTTGTTTGGCTTCCTCTGGAGACCAGGTTCCCTGAGTCTGGAGGCCGTCGACATGAGCACTCTAACTTAGGTTGGAGGCGTCCGTTGTCAGGATAATTTGAGGTTCTGGAATTTGAAAGGGAAGGCCTTGAAGAAGATTGGAGAGCTGCATCCACCAGGCCAGCGACAGGCAGAGCTGCTTGGTAACGTGGACAATGAAGGATATTGAATGATAAGCCTGAAGCCACTGGGACTTCAGAGTCCACTACATGACTCTCATGGCCAGGCGTGCCATTGGAGTGACATGTACAGAGAATGCCATGTGACCAGCAAAATGAGGAAATGACACGCTGTCGTGTAATCTCGATCCTGGAGGCATTGCACTAGGGAGATAAGAGTACGAGCTAAATCCTGAGGGAGAAATGCTTTCGCCTGCACAGTGTCCAGATCAGCTCCTATGAAGGATAGGGCTTGAGATGGAACTAGGCTGGATTTGGGATAGTTGATCAGAAACCCGAGAGACAACAATGTATGGAGAGTTAGATGTAAGGAGGCTAATGCGTCCTTTAAGTTGGAGCCCTTACCAGCCAATCGTCGAGATAAGGGTAGACATGGATGCCCTGACACCTCAGGTAGGCTGCAACCACTACAAGGCACTTGGTAAAGACTTGAGGTACGGATGCTAGGCTGAAGGGCAGTACCCGGTACTGGAAGTGCCGGGGGCCGACTAGGAATCGAAGGAATTTGCGGAGAGACTGAGTGATCGAGACATGTGTGAACGCGTCCTGAAGATCCAGAGAGCAAAGCCAATCTCCTCTTTGCAGAAGAGGAAGTAGAGAGCCCAAGGTTATGATCCTGAACTTTTCCTTTTGTAGATACTTGTTTAAGGTACGCAGGTCCAGGATTGGACGAATGCCTCCTGACGTTTTTGGAATGAGGAAATACCGGGAATAGAACCCCTGTCCCTGCTGGGAGAGGGGCACCAGTTCTATCGCCCAGGATCTCAGGAGGGTTGAAACCTCCTCCTCCAGAAGAGAGGAGTGGTCGGATGATCCCCACGTTGGCCGAGGTGGGGAGTCTGCTGGTACAGACAGGAAGTTGAGGTGGTAATCTTGAGTCAGTACAGCAAGTACCCACTGATCTGAAGTGATCGTGTGCCATATGTTGGTGAAGTGGCACAACCGACCGCCGATGGCTACAGATGGTAGAGGAGGTTGGCTTATGCTCTCCAGTGAGGAGTCAAAATCCAGCAGCTAGGCCCGGTGGAGGAGCTGGCTGAGTTTTCTGAGGCCTGGAGTGTCTGGCCTGACCTTTCTGGTAAGATCTGGAGGGGCGACCTCGAGTAGCAGGAGGATAATATCTCCGTGGCTTGAATGACGGCCGCTTAGTCTCTCTTCGGAATTTCCTTTTAGAGGTGGATGGAAAATCAGAAGACACCGACGAAAGCTGGCATAGCGTCTTGTGGTGATCTCCTGGATTTTATCTCCGAAGAGATTATCTCCAACACAGGGCAGGTCAGCCAATCGGTCCTGTACTTCTGGTCTTAAGTCAGAGGACTTCAGCCAGACCCATCTACGTGTACTAATCCCCGCTGCGGACACCCTAGAAACAGTGTCAAAAATTTCATAGGCAGCGCGGACCTCATGCTTGCCAGCATCTAGACCCTTCTGAGCCAGGGTATTGAGTTGATCCTGAAGCTGGTCGGGTAAAGAGCAGAAAATTCCTGGATCTTTTTAAATAGGTCCCTGTTATACTTGGTCATGTATAACTGGTAGGAAGCAATGCGAGAAATAAGCATTGAGCCATGGAAAACACGATGGCCAAATGAATCTAGGGACCTCTGTTCTTTCCCTGGAGATATGGAAGAATGAGGCTTAGAATGTTGTGCCTTTTTCTGGGCTGACTCTATAACCACAGAATGGTGATCCAGCTGTGGTTTTTGGAACCAGGGGCTGTCTGTACCAGGTAGGTGGCATCTGTTTTTCGATTTACCGGTGGCACAGATCCTGGATGCTCCCAATTCCTCTTCAGCAAGTCCAAGAAGACTTCATGAACAGGTATGGATATGATCTCCTTGGGTGCATCTACGAATTGGAGCACTTCCAGCATCTTGTATCTGGAGTCCTCTTCCATGTGAAGTTGGATTAGTATGGCTTCAGACATTTCCTTTATAAAATTAATAAAGGACAGGTCTTCTGGAGGAGAATGACTTCTCTCCTCAGGGGGAGATGGCTTTGAAGGTAGATCATCAGAATACTGGGAAGAATCATCGGTCCAAGGATCGTAAGGCTGATCACCTGCTCCCATAGAATATCCAGAGGAAAGTAATGGTGCCATTCCTGAAGGATCAGGTCTAGGCACCGACGGCATCGGAGGAGGCACCAATGGCATCGATGGTGCACTGATGGCATCGATGCAGGCACCAATTGAGGACGATGCGGTATTGATGGTATCGGTGACATAGATGGGCGAGTTGGTGGCAAGATCCCAGATCATCCCCTTCCTCATCGTCCGATGGCAAAGGAATCGGGGTGGAAGGCATTGGACATACCGGTATCCTCGGTTCCACCGGTGGAAGGGCACCGATCAACGCATCCAGCCTGCCGAGTAGCGGTGCGAGCGCCATGGGAATCGGGTCGGCGACTGGGGCTGGCATCGGTGCTGGCGTCAATAGAAGCTGGAAGCCCTGCAGTGCCTTTCTGATGGCCTCTTGGATCATCCAATTCAATTCCTCGTGGAAGCCCGGGGCGTAGAACCCCAGCTCTGGAGTAGGAGGCAGCACTGGCATAGCCGGAGGGTCCACCAGTGAAAGTGGAGTCACGGCTCCCGGCACCAATGAAGGTGGGGAATGCCTCAGTGACCCAGTCGCAGAGGAGGATGGGATTTCTTTGTTTATGGCTCTGTCGACGCCGATGCCGAGGGCTTGTCTGGATCAGCGGACTGAGCTTTCCGATGCCGGTGTCGACGCTTTTCACAATGTTCTCCTCGGTCCTTCTCCGGAGCCGAACAGGAAGAAGTCGACACCTTTGGAGTAGTTGGTGCCAGGTGGACCGCACCAATGTCTCGCTGCTGGCGAGAGATCGATGGCACCGGCTCAGACGATCTCGAAGCGCTCGATGGAGTCGGTGGCTTTGGCTGAAAAAGAAACTCCATCTTCTCTGAGCGGGTCTTACGGCCCTTCGGTGTCATTTGGGCACATTTGGTGCAAGTTAAGTTGAGGTTCGACTCCAAACACAACACACAGACTCTATGCGGGTCTGTGATGGACATTGACCGAAGACAATCAAGGCACCGATGAAAACCTGACGCCATGGCTTCGACAAAAATTTAGCTGCGGTGCGGTCGATGGCCAGTAGGCCCTGAAGGAAAAATTTGACGGGAATCGACCGCAAATGAGGGTAAAGCCTTACCTTACGACCACAGACTATGGAATTGATAGGAGGACCTCTATGGGGTAGAATTTTTTTGAAATTTTGGAAATAAGTTCCGTGAGGAAAATTCCTGTCAGAATCTCTAGAGAGCTCCGTAACCCGCGTGGCTACTACTGCGCAGAAAAAAAGTAACTGAAGGAGGACCCCTGCTGGATGCAGGGTTAGTGCCATGCTGGGCATGCCCAGTAGGTGCCAGTCAAAGTTCTAGAAACTCTGACAAAAGTGTTGCGTGTTTGGGCTCTATCCTAATGATGTCACCCATATGTGAGGACTACCATCCTGCTTGTCTGTGAGAAAAACTACTCTGAGGTTCATATTCCAGCCGCTGGCCAGCTAGCAAAGTTGGCATGATAAACATATCCGCTAACTTTGCAGGATATTCAGTAGCATGGGTGTGCTTCTTATCCTAGGCTATCAAAAGTTATCTGGCTATGTTAGCTAGATTACAGTGAAAAAGTCATTTATCTGGCTAACTTAGTCGAACAGCAGGCTCCATCTTGGAATGCCCCTGCCCCATCCCCAAGTTAGCTAAATATCTTTTTATGTAGATAGAAGTTATCCAGCTAACTTGGGTCTGGCTAAGTATGAACTTAACAACAGCAGAGTGATGTGCGGCAATTAATTGTACTGGACAACAACACTTTAGAAAACAATACGTTTTTTATTCTGTTTGTGCACGCAACAATTGTGCACAAGAGTTCAATCTCAGAGTGAAATGTTGATTGGGGTTTCCCAATCAACAGTTGTTCACAAGAGTTCAATCTCAGAGTGAAATGTTGATTGGGGTTTCCCGGTCCTCTAGCAAATTACCGACCGATCTCATCTCTCCCACTTGTAGCTAAGGTCATCGAAGGTATAGTTTTAGTTCAATTGACTAATTTCTTGGAGAAAAATGAAATCTTAAGTCCTCACCAATTTGGTTTCCGCCGTGGACTCAGCACTGAATTGCTTTTGATATCACTTGTTGACTCTATTAAACGAAATTTAGACAGTGGGCAACAGTTTATTCTAGTTTCGCTCGACATCACTGCTGCTTTCGATTCCATTGACCATCAAATTCTATTGTTTCGATTACGTGAATGCGGTATTTCAGGTACAGTGTTGGCTTGGTTTGAGAGCTATCTGTCTGATCGCTCTCAAGTCTTTAAATTCAATAATCGATGTTCCTCTCCACAACAAATGAGGTCGGGCGTACCACAGGGTTCCGCCCTTTCAGCGATGTTATTTAACGTTTATCTCTCTCCTATAACTAAGTTGTTGTCGATTATCTCTGACGGATTTAAGCTCTACACAGACGATATCCAATTCTACATTAAAGTTCAGAACTCTTGGTCCTCCACAGTTGATCTGCTGTCTTTATGCATGAATACTATTAACCGTTGGCTCAAACAGAACAAACTGTCATTAAACACCAGTAAGACCACGATGCTTCTAATTCATAGACCGCTTGATACGCCTTTACATGATACCATTACCATTGATGGTTTGGGTTTTTTCTCTCCTCAACCCCATTAAAAGCTTGGGTGTTCTGCTAGATTCAACTCTGTCATTTAAACCTCAGATCAGATCACTGATTAGATCAGGTTTCTTTAAACTTCGACTTCTTATAGGTTTTACGTCACTTGCTGTATGACTCCGATTTTTTGATGGTAGTGCGAGCGATAATTTTTCCTCATATTGACTACTGTAATGGGCCTTTACATCGGCCTACCTAAGTTTGTCATTCATTCAATCCAACTGATTCTGAATTCAGCGGCCAGAGTTGTTTCCTCTTCCAAACGTTTTGATAGGATTTCTCCTGTTCTAGCTTAACTCAATTGGCTACCCGTTCATGAGCGTATTGTGTTTAAGATCGGCATGATAGTATTTAAACTACGTGTTTCAGAGTCGACTGTTTGGTTCAACGCACTTCTACGAATTTACAAACCTGTTAGATCGCTAAGATCTTCCCAACTGAACTTATTAGAAATTCCTACTGTCCGTCAAGCACACTCTTTATCACTAGAGAAACTTCTTTTTCCATCGCGGCTCCAGTTCAATGGAATCTAATTCCTTTGAAATCCGTGCGCAGGAAGATGTCAAAAAAATTTAAGATGGTATTTAAAAACTATTTGCTCATTCGTGCATTTAATATTGTATAATTACAGTGTTACTGTTTACAATATGATTGTGAAATTATGGAGTGTTAACTGTTGAATGTCCCCGTTAAATATACCTCAGGTATGTAATCCAGTGAATTTCTTGGGATATGTTCTTGATGTTAGTTTGGAATAACTAATGATGCTTTCTATGAAACCTATATTTATGAGTGTCATTTCCATGTTTTGTTTTTATTATTATGTATGTTTAGAAATTATTATGTATGTTTATTTTGTACATCGCCTAGGCCATTTTGTGTTAGGCGATTAATAAATTTTGAAATTGAATTGAATTGAACTCTTGTGCACAACCTTTGCGTGCACAAACAGAATAAAAAACGTATTGTTTTCTAAAGTGTTGTTGTCCAGTACAATTAATTGCCGCACAACACTCTGCTGTTGTTTATCTAAATGTGTGCCCTTTACTCCGCTCTCCCCTTGTGCTGTCGCCCAATAAGTATGAACTTAACCAGACAAATGGTGCTAAATAGTGGCCTCTCTCTCTTTTTTTGTTTTGGAGGAGACTAGTTAAAAAATAAAACACAAAAAAATGAAAAAAGAAAGAATAAGCAACACCTCAAGCAAATTGCTTGAAAAGCAGCTTAGAAGAGAACAAAAATGCCTCCTTTTGCCTGAATGGAAGAAGAAAAACTGAAGAGACTCGCATGGTGGTGGCTGCACTGGAAATCCTTCTCGATTTTTCTGAGCTTTTAGAGAGTTTTTCTATCATGGCACTGTTGGATATCATCATCCAATTGTGTGACTAATTATTATCTGCTTGTCCACGGAGAAAAGGTAATGTAAATCTAAAGATATATGTAAATCAAATATTAAGTAAGCTAAATGATTTCGGGCTGGTCCACCAATAGATCTATATGAATATTAAGTAAATTACTATGATCTCACATTGTATAGACCAGTGATAGGCAACTTTTGCCCTTGAGTGCCACAAACAGGTCAGATTTTCAGGATATCCACCATAAATATGCTTGAGATATATTTGCATACAATGCAGACCATGCATACAAATCTCTCATACATATTTAATGTGGAAATCCCAAAAAGCAGACGTGTTTAAGGCAGTTGAAAACCAAAGTTGTCTACCCCTGTACAGATAAATATCTTGAAGATTCCTATCTCCTATCTATTAAGACAAATCATAACATAGGTAGGCAAGACTATTCGCTCGCTGACACACCCTCCCCCCCCCCCCCCCTTTGTACAAAAGACAAACACCAAATGATTTGGCTTACACATAGGGCCGCAGTTTATTTCATAACTTAACCCGAGCCCTTCAACTTTTAACAATTAGTCAAAACATTCCCCCAACCCCCTCCTCCTCCCCTTCTTCTTCAGGTACTTCTCTTACCACTTCGTCCGAATGGTAAGACGCTTTTCCACCCCTTTTCACTTACCCCGCCACAGCTCCTGCAAGAGTAAGACGCTTCTTCACCCCTTTCCACTTACCCCGCCGCAGCTCCTGCGAGGGTAAGTTTGCGGCCAGAGCATCGGCCCCCCTCTTGCTCACCAGCCATCCTGTGTAGCAGCCCCAAACTACACAAGATTCACCGCCCCCCCCCCCCAACAATGTCCTTTATAAACACATACAAAATTATAACTTAGGGCTCGGGTTTCCGCCTCCACTGCGACAACAAACGCTTTTCACAATCGCTTTCATTACAACCAACATTTAAGGGCGGGTGGGAGGGAAAGCAAGCACTGCCTTTTGCCTCGCTGCTCCCGGTTAACTGAAGCACCACAGAAAAGGCGCCAGAAATGTTTATTCCCTGTAACCAATGGCGAAGCAGCAATTCAAACTGCTGCTGTCTCCATGAGTTACCTCCCCCTCCCCCTTCCTATTAACCCTCTGCTCACTCAGCTTGCTCCTTGTTATATTTCACAGCGTGAGACAAGCTCACGCTGTTTCTCTTTATAGAATGGTTTGCAGACTACTGAATAAATTATAAGTGAGGAAAGCTGCCATACCTGAGTCCAGAGCAGGTGGTGAGTGCCACAACTGAATCTTTGATTCCTTCCACAGTACCTTGATAATAGCAATCATTCTGAAAAATAATTACTTATGATTTTATTCTAATTTAACCAAACATCACCCATATTTCTTTTTTCATTTTTATATTCTAAATGAAAGTACCTTGCGCGCACCGACCCCGGATTTTATGAGATACACGCTGCTACGCGCGTATCTTATAAAATCCAGCGTACTTTTGTTCGCGCCTGGTGCGCAAACAAAAGTACGTGCTCGCGCAATTTTATAAAATCCGGCCCTAAGAGAATAGCCACTGCCTTTAGCAATGGTAACATGGAATAGACTTAGTTTTTGGGTACTTGCCAGGTTCTTATGGCCTGGATTGGCCACTGTTGGAAACAGGATGCTGGGCTTGATGGACCCTTGGTCTGACCCAGTATGGCATTTTCTTATGTTCTTATGATATTTGACATTAACTGATAAACAGAACCACTAAAGACATTTCAAACAGCTGAAAGCAAAATTCTGAGGGGAAAAAAGGTTCAGTGATAGAATGCACACTATAATTTAGTTCCCATCCTACAACCCACAGAATTTTATTGAAAAATATGACTTGGGAAGGGTCATTTTCAAAGGGACTTTTGTAGATAAAGTAGTGCCTTATGTAAAAATGGCTATTTAGAAAATGAGCAAACCAATATGTGCATAAAATTATGTGCATAAAATATCGTAGGGTCCATATTCCACAAAGTTTAGCCAGGATAATGTAAGGTTATCTGGCTAAATGCCAACTTTTGAATATTTTAGCCACTAATGGAACCACCGCGACCGCCCCTACTCGACCTCGTGGGACGTCCAACCAGCACCCAGTCCCCATCAGATCGCCCAACCCTGCCGCACTCGACTGGTAGCTCCGCCCACCGACCTACCTCATCGACATGAGACAGATCGGGGCCTTAAAGAGAGGCGGGAGCCTTTGCGAGCCCTCTTTGTGCGCTCCCTCCCTGCCGACCGCAGACTTCACTGGAGGCCCGGAACCACCGCAACCTCCCCTACTCGACCTTGTGGGACGTCCAACCAGCACCCAGTCCCCATCGGATCGCCCGACCTGGCCGCACTCGACTGGAAGCTCCGCCCACCGACCTTCCTCATCGACGTGGGACAGATCGGGCCCTTAAAGAGAGACAGTGAGCCTTTGCGAGCCCTCTTCGTACGCTCCCTCTATGCCTACCGCAGACTTCACTGGAGGCCTGGAACCGCCGCGACCTCCCCTACTCGACCTCGTGGGATGTCCGACCAGCACCCGGTACCCATCAGATCACCCGACCCAACCGCACTCGACTGGTAGCTCCGCCCACCGACCTCCCTCATCGACATGGGACAGATCGGGACCTTAAAGAGAGACAGTGACCCTTAGGCATCGCGCGCCAAAGAAGCGCAACTAAGGGGCCTGCCCCTTATTGCGCCCCTTCTTGTCACCACTTCGGTGCCACCACCACCTTATACAATTTTCTATCATCCAGCTTTACACTATTTATCCCTCCCACACCTATCTCTACCTCTCCTCTCTGCACCCGCCTTTACCCACCCCCTCCCATCACCAACAGAACTCCTCAACACCTTCCACGTCCCTCCCATACAACAAGACCTCTCATCCATCCTAATATGCTAACCTACCCCATCCCCATGCATATCTACAAGCCAAACCACCTCAAAAAACCCTTTCCTCTCTCTCCACCCTCCAACCTCAAATCCCTAGAGCCAATCATGATCTCCCCACTAACACAATTCCTTTGCCTTACTTTGCTATCAATCCTTCTCTTCAACTCCCAGTCCTTAACCAAAAAAAACCCCATCTTGAATGACCTCCAGTTAGAAAATCAGCCAGATATTTATTTATTATTTATTTATTTATTTATTTAAAGTTTTTTTGTATACCGACATTCGTTAAGAAAACATCACATCGGTTTCCATGGAACAAAAGTAGCCAACGGGGCTTTACAATGAAACTGATAAAAGAACTAGTGGGGGGGAGAGGGAGGGAGGGGAAGGGGGGTAGAAGGATAAGGGAAACCAAGGTTATGCTGTACAAATAGGTAAACGCAAAAACATAATAAATGCAAGTATAGATTATGTACAAAAATATACTAGAGGGAGAGAATTAAGAAGGGAGGATTTCGGTCGTAGACCTGTGGGGCGAGGTGAGGGGCGGGGCTGGGGGGGGGGGGGGGCGGCGAGGTGAAGGAGAATAGGAGTGAAAAGAAGGGGGGCTCATGCGTAGGCTCGTGTAAACAGCCACGTCTTGAGGTTCTGTCTGAATTTCTTAGAGCAAGTCTCAAGGCGTAGGTGGGTGGGCATAGAGTTCCATAAGGAGGGTCCAGATATCTGTGCTATTACAGAAACCTGGATCAAAGAAACCGACCTAGTAATTCTGAACCAACTCCCCACCCACCTTTATGATATTTTCTCCCTTCCCAGACACAAAAAAAGAGGGGGAGGTCTCCTATTGGCTGCTAAAAAAGATCTTAAACTAATCTCTCAGAAAGTTACCACAGCCCCCAAGTTAGAAATTGGCTTTTTCAAATCCTCACAATTACAAATCTGCTTAGTTTACTCCCCCCTGGCTGCCTCGACCATAACTCTTCCCCACTCATTGAATTCATTGCAGCAAACATAGACACAGAGATCCCAGCAGTCATCCTCGGGGATTTCAATCTCCACGTCGACTCCACCCCCTTACCCCCTTCCTGCGAAGCCTTCCTATCCTCCATCTCGGCTATGGGCTTTAACAAATCTTCTCCAGCCCCACGCACAAAGCAGGCCACACACTGGATCTGATCTTCACAAACTCCCACCTCCTGCATGCTGACCCGCCCATCTGCACCCCAGTCCCCTGGTCTGATCACTCGCTTATAGAAACCAAGCTCTCCTTGAATAAAGCACAAACCTCCAACCAAAAACTAATTAACTCCATACAATACAGAAAACCCTGCACTAAAGAAGAGCTAACCCTTGTCCTCGCAAACAACCTAGACTTACTAGACCTCACCAACGAGGAGACTGCCTACAACTCATGGATCCAGATAACTAACACCATCGCAGACATCTACCCCACTCATCTCCAAAAACTTAAACCCAAAAAACACAAAAAAACCTTGGTACACAGCTGAACTAAAGTCACTAAAATTAGAATTAAGAACCAAGGAAAAGAAATGGCGCAAGGACCCATCACCCTCCCTACTAGGTGCCTACAAATGATCTCTCCACACCTACAGAAACACAAAACTTAAAACCAAAAAAGACTTCTATGCCCAAAATATCCACGGCTACCAATATGACTCCAAGGCCCTCTTCGCCTATGTTTCAAACCTCACTAAAATAACACCGCCCCTTACCTTAGAGAACGAGGCCACAAACAAATGTGACGAATTAGCACTCTTCTTCCACAACAAAGTGGACAAGCTTATGTCACGATTCTCCACCCCCTCCCCATCCCTCCTCACCCAAAAATAATCTAGCAACTCTTTTAACTCATTCGAACCTACATCCCCCTCCGAGATAATAACTCTCCTAAAGCGAATGAAACCTTCTTCACACCCGGAGGACACCATCCCATCAAAACACCTTCTCACCATCCCAGACCTCATTGCCAAGCCTTTATCAGAAATCATTAACTGCTCCCTCTCCCTCGGACATATTCCCTCTGCCTGGAAACAAGCCTCCCTCAAACCCATACTAAAGAAACCGAACCTAGACCCATCGGACCCATCAAACTTCCGGCCTATCTCTAACCTCCCATTCCTCGCTAAACTTACAGAAAGGGTGGTCAACCTACAACTTATGGACCACCTGGAAAAACACAACACTCTATTCGCATCACAATACGGTTTCCGTAAGTTCTTCAATACGGAAACCCTCCTAATATTCCTAACAGATACCCTGCTCAAAGGTTTCGACAAGGGCCAGTCCTTCATCTTAGCCATGCTTGACATCTCTGCAGCATTCGATACTGTCAACCATACTATACTAATCGACCGCCTTACCGAAATAGGCATCTCTGGAGTTGCCCTCAGCTGGTTTAACTCCTCCCTCAGCAACAGGCACTATAAAGTCAAAATCAGAACCCACAAATCCAACCCCATTAAACCAACTAGTGGGGTCCCCCAAGGTTCCTCCTTCTCCCCCACTCTCTTCGATGTCTACTTACTACCCCTCTGCCAACTTCTTGCAGACCTTGGTATTACACACTATATTTATGCAGATGACGTCCAAATACTCATCCCCATCACCGGAACCTTACCTAAAGCCATCAAGACCTGGGACAACTGCCTCACTGCCATCAACAACCTCCTAAGTAGCCTTAACCTCGCTCTAAACACTACAAAAACAGAGCTACTTCTCATCTCCCCTAGCCACCACAACCTCCTCCCCTCTGATCTACCCTCCCCTTTTTCACAGCACATAAGGGATCTTGGGGTCATTCTTGACAGCCATCTGAATCTTAAAAAATTTATCAACCATATTACTAAAGAGTGCTTCTACAAACTGCAGGTCCTTAAGAAACTTAGACCCCTCCTCCATCACAATGACTTCCGAACCGTCCTTCAAGCCACCTTATTTAGCAAAATTGACTATTGCAACACCCTCCTCCTAGGCCTTCCCGCAATTTCCATCAAACCCCTCCAAATGCTGCAAAATGCAGCTGCAAGAATCCTCACTAACTCCCGCAGGTCAGATCACATAACGCCAATCCTCAGAGATCTGCACTGGCTCCTGATCTCCTCCAGAATACTTCACAAGACCCTCACAACAATCCACAAAACCCTACACAACCAGAATATACATTGGCTTAATGACTCCCTCCAATACCATACCTCCAACAGACCCACCAGAGCGGCCTATAAAGGATCCCTCTCTACACCCTCCCACAAACTACCCCTTCACATCTCCACCAAGGAACGTGCGCTCTCCATAGTGGGACCAACACTATGGAATTCCATGCCGTCCGAACTACACCAAGAACACTGTACAAAGACCTTAAAAAATAAAAACTAAAAACTTGGCTATTTTCTCAGGCATACACTTAATAATGCTCTCACCCCTCCCTCCCCCAATAGGTTCCAAAAACCTAGACAGCAAAGATATTTAAGTTTGTAATGGACCATTTTTTGACTACAGCTAATACAGAAAAGTGTACATAGTTTTTTTGCTTACTTTTCTACCTATTACACTGTTCAGTCCTCTTGACCCTTTTTTCCTCTTCTCGCCCATCTTGTTCCTTCATCCCCCTGTTACATGTAACTTTTCAATTTTTTTCTCTTTCTATGTTCCTATTTTTTACCCCATTAATTG
Organism: Rhinatrema bivittatum; assembly: GCF_901001135.1. Taxonomy (NCBI): domain Eukaryota; kingdom Metazoa; phylum Chordata; class Amphibia; order Gymnophiona; family Rhinatrematidae; genus Rhinatrema; species Rhinatrema bivittatum. The sequence goes on along the minus strand of NC_042619.1, from coordinate 281,610,732 downwards.
TAAACCGATGTGATATGAAAATGAATGTCAGTATAAAAAACATTTTAAATACATAAATAAATAACTAATCCAGCTAAAAGCTAGTCAGATATTTCATCATCCAGCTAAAATTTAGCCAGATAACCTAGGGGTATTCAGGAACAGAATTAAGTTGGCCAGATAAACGTATCTACTAACTTTAAGTTGGTTGGGTATATTCAATGGTGCAGCTGCATTTATCAGGTATAAGCTGCTGTTTATCACATAATATTTTCATGCAAAAATTGCCCCCATTGAAATAAGTTGCTTTGTATGCATAAAATTTACTACAGTTTAGATAATCCTATGCAAATAAAATAATGTGGCTAGCCAAAGCTGGGTTATTTCCCAGAAAGATCGCTACAACTTAGGCATTGTACCTAACTTTCCGCAGAAACACTGGAATATTAACATACATCCCAATGCTCCAAGCCTGCAAATTAAAGGGCTAGCAACAGCTCTAAAACCACTTAATGTGCCAAAATCCCTCCGGGGGTCTGAGCAGACCCTTGCCCAACATTCTCCCCCGCCTGTCAAAGTGGCTAAAAAGAAAAAAAGTTTAAAAATGCTGGAAGTGTTGCATGGCAATGCCCCACGTCCTTCTTAAACCCCTCCACTTCTAGTTAACACCCCCCCCCCCAAATCCAGCCACCCTTACATACTTACATAGCACTTAATCTCTGGTTATCTAGTAGCCAATGTTCCCTCTAAGGATTGGTTGCTGTGAGCAAATATTTTTGGTTTCATTATCCTGTGAGCACTACTTTCTTTGATGCAAAAAGATTATCAATGTTATGCACACAGCAGCCCACGCCTTAGAGGGAACATTGGTAGCAGCATGCACATAAACATGTGGACAAAGGTGAGCCGATAGATGTGGTATATTTGGATTTTCAGAAGGCATTTGACAAAGCCCACATGACAGGCTTCTAGGAAAACTAAAAAGTCATGGGATAGGAGGCGATGACATTTATGGATTGCAAGCTGGTTATAGGACAGGAATGAGAGAATAGAATTAAATGGACTAGGGGGCACTCATATAATTGTATCTGACTCCATAAAGAGAATGAGGACCAGGTGCAATCTATTTATGAAAAAAGTCTTTAGGATAGGCTAAATGTGTGAAATCTGAAGATATATTAATTATTTTATTTATAAAGTAGGAAGCAATTTGGTTGCAGAAGTCAGTGGTCTCTTCTCCAAACTGAAAGCCCTTACTTCCTTAGCCTTTCCTCATAGGGCAGCCGTTCCATGCCCCCTAATTTGGTTGCCCTTCTCTGCACTTTCTCCAGTGTAACTATATATTTTCTGAGATGCAGCAACCAGAACTGCACACAGTATTCAAGATGAGGTCTCACCATGGAGCGATACAGAGGCATTATGACATCATCATTTTATTTGCCATTCCTTTCTTAATAATTCCTAATATTTGCTTTTTTGATCGCCACAGCGCACTGAGCTGACTATTTCAATGTATTATCCATTATAACACCTAGATTTCTTTCCTGGGTGGTAACTCCTAAGGTAGAACCTAACATTGTGTATTTTAAATAAATAATTACAGCAAGGATTATTTTTCCATACAGGCAGTATATATAGTGTAAATGTCAGTTTGACATGGGAGATGTAAATTGTGGGAAATTTGGTGAAACCTTTTGATATTACTGTTCTTGCTGTTACCAGTGTGTTGTGTAACAATGCCAACTCCAAGGTATACTACTGTATCAATGTATATTCAGCTGCTGACCAGTGTATATGGCTATTCATTGATGCATTCCTTGTATCAAACTGAATAAAAATATCTATATATATCTATATCTATAGCCGTACCTAAGCTCAGCCCTTTCTAAATGAGTACAGAGATGGTCTCCAGCTGCGGGAGGAGAGGGCATATACCGTTAAATCAGCTGAAAGGCAGCAGGTGCAGGAAGCTGAGCGAGGTGATGACTTGATTGTCGGTCTGGATCAAAACTACTTTGTGGGCCACGTGATCCTGGAACGCGGAGAGGGCGAACCTGATCGCCCTCAGTTCCAGGAAATTTATTTGACTACTCGCCTCTTGCTCCGACCACATGCCTTGGGTGTGGACATTGCCACATGTGCTCCCCAGCCCACGGTGGAGGCATCAGTGGTCAGCAACACCTGGGGAGATGATGGTGCTTGGAAGGGAAGGCCCCTCTCCAAGTTGGCTGGTTCCTCCCACCAGGTGAGGAAGTCTCAAAAGGGAGGGAGTTTTATATTATTTATTTATTTAAATTCTTTTACTATACCGATACTCAAGACCAGGTCTTATCGTACCAGTTTACAATGGAACTAGGGGAAACCAATTAACAACTATATAGAAGGTAAAGTTACATTAAACAGGGAGCAAAAAAACATGGCAGATGGAAGACAGGAAAGATTTTAAACGATTACAACTGGAGAGTGATAAATTAATCAACGAAAAACAATAGAGTAGCGAGACATAAACAGATTGTTGAGATTGTCTTGTGGAATGGTCCCAAGAAGGGACATAAGGCTTCCAAAACTACCCTTGCCCGCTGGTTGAAGGACGCTATTGCTTCCGAGTACATCTGTCATGGATGTCCGGTCCCTGACGGTCTTAAGGCTCACTCTCTCCGCTCTCAGGTGGCATCATGGGCTGAAAGCCACAGTGTTTCGCCTCAGGAAATTTGCAGAGCGGCCACTTGGAAGTCATTGCACATGTTTGCTAGGCATTATAGGTTGGATGTCCGGGATCCGACTGCGGAATCTTTTGGCAGCAGTGTGCTTCGAGTGGGACTCGCCGGGTCCCACCCCATTTAAGGCAGCTTGGGTACATCCCAGCAGTCTGGACTGATCCTGGTAAGTACAGGGAAAGGAAAATTAGTTACCTGATAATTTTCATTTCTGTAGTACCAAGGATCAGTTCAGACGCCCGCCCAAGTACGTCTGTTACAGGAGAGTTCGCTCGTATTCTTGTTGTTTTTCTCTTTACAGTTCCTGCTGCTGCAGAGTACAGACACGTGCGTTGCTGTGTTTGTTTCGGCAAGTTACGCGAAGCGTAACTTATATATATATATATATATATATATAATATATATATATATATATATATATATTTATATATATATAAAAGACACAGAAGGAGGGTTTTTTGTAGGGCTTCCTCCTTCTCCCAGTCTCTGTGCTTGGCAAGCCATTTCAATGTTTGGGAATAAAACATATGCAATATTCATTTCCATTGTTATCCCCGTACAATGTAAAATCACCTTTTGAACTTGGAATCTATATGTTTTTATTTTACCACAAGTAAAAAAGTGATGAATCATGGATCCATTAGCCTCGTAGCATCTTACATAAGAACATAAGAACATGCTATACTGGGTCAGACCAAGGGTCCATCAAGCCCAGCATCCTGTTTCCAACAGTGGCCAATCCAGGCCTAAGAACCTGGCAAGTACCCAAGAACTAAGTCTATTCCATGTTACTGTTGCTAGTAATAGCAGTGGCTATTTTCTAAGTCATCTTAATTAATAGCAGGTAATGGACTTCTTCAAGAACTTATCCAATCCTTTTTTAAACACAGCTATACTAACTGCACTAACCACATCCTCTGGCAACAAATTCCAGAGTTTAATTGTGCGTTGAGTAAAAAAGAACTTTCTACGATTTGTTTTAAATGTGCCACATGCTAACTTCATGGAGTGCCCCCTAGTCTTTCTATTATCCGAAAGAGTAAATAACCGATTCACATCTACCCGTTCTAGACCTCTCATGATTTTAAACATCTCTATCATATCCCCCCCTCAGCCGTCTCTTCTCCAAGCTGAAAAGTTCTAACCTCTTTAGTCTTTCCTCATATGGGAGCTGTTTCATTCCCCTTATCATTTTGGTAGCGCTTCTCTGTACCTTCTCCATCGCAATAATATCTTTTTTGAGATGCGTCGACCAGAATTGTACACAGTATTCAAGGTGCGGTCTCACCATGGAGCGATACAGAGGCATTATGACATTTTCCGTTTTATTCACCATTCCCTTTTTAATAATGCCCAACATTCTGTTTGCTTTTTTGACTGCTGCAGCACACTGAACTGACGATTTCAATGTGTTATCCACTATGATGCCTAGATCTCTTTCTTGGGTTGTAGCATCTAATGTGGAACCTAACATTGTGTAACTATAGCATGGGTTATTTTTCCCTATATGCATCACCTTGCACTTATCCACATTAAATTTCATCTGCCATTTTGATGCCCAATTTTCCAGTCTCACAAGATCTTCCTGCAATTTACCAGTCGAGGAATCTATTGAGAAAACTCTAAACTTTGCAATGTTGTACCTAGACATAATAAAACAACTATTAAACCAAATGGAACTAGTAATTAACATAGAAAAAACAGAATTCATACACCTCGAACGAAAAAACATTGTAAAAGTTCAGAATCCTATCAAACTTAAAAATGATAAAACAGTAGAGTTAACTGATAAAGCTAGAAATCTAGGAGTAATTATAGACACTGAACTCAGCCTTAAGCAACACATATCAATACAAGTAAGAGAAGGCTATTCCAAACTAATGGTACTTAGAAGACTAAAACCCCTGTTAACTCAAGAACACTTTCGTACAGTACTACAAGCACTAATATTTGCTAGCACAGACTACTGTAACACACTTTTCCTAGGATTACCATATACCACAATCAGACCACTGCAAATACTACAGAACTCAGCTGCCAGAATACTTACTGGGAAAGGCAGGAGAGATCTTATCACCCAAACACTTGCAGATTTACATTGGCTCCCAAAAGAACAAAGAGTGCAATTTAAAACACTATGCACAATTCATAAACTAATAAATGATGAAAATGCTGACTGGCTAAACACTGCCCTACGATTACATGTCCCTCAAAGGAATCTCAGGTCAGCCAATAAAGCACTGCTAACCATATCCTCAGTCAAAACAGCAAAGTTGACCCAAGTTAGAGAGAGAGCACTATCTTTGGCAGGACTACTATTATAGAACACACTACCACTTGAACTAAGACTAATGAAAGAATTAAAACTCTTCAAGAAAAGCCTAAAAACTTGGCTTTTCAAAAAAGCATTTCACAGTGAGAACGTTGAATAACAACAACAAATACTTCCAGCTGAAAGTCACCTATATATAAAAAGTAGAATTATTTTATTTTACTCATAATTAAATATTAAATGAAAACAGTATACTCATATATGATTATCCTGACAATCATATAAATGGTAACCTCATCCCACTTCTCATTTAGAGTATATTATTGACCTATGTAACCGTAAATATTGGCACACTATGGATAACCTAGAAACCAAACCTATTCGTGCCTAAATGTAAACCGTTGTGATGGTACATTACTAAACGACAGTATAGAAAAGTTTTTAAAATAAAAAAAAAAATATGCTTGTGATTTAACTACTCTGAACAATTTTGTATCATCTGCAAATTTGATTATCTCACTCGTATTTCTTTCTAGATCATTTATAAATATATTGAAAAGTAAGAGTCCCGGGGGAAATGACATCATCCCAGCAGCATGGTCGCTTGAGGCGATAGCTCCGCTCCCATTGATCCTGCATTAAGCTTTATCGGCTCCCCCAAGATGAATTTTTGCTTCTGGACAGCATTAGGGGTTGTTTAAGTCCTTAAAGATGCATCCCAGGAAAAAATCTACGGATCTCAAAGCTTTTTCATATGAACCAGGCGGTTCATGATTTGCGGCCCTGTGCGAAGATTCTGAGCCGGGAGACCACGAAATGGCGGACGCCGCGCATCAGCCCTATACAGCGGATTTTGGCGTGGCGATAGACGGAAAGGAAATACAAAAACCAGCAGAGACATCCGAACCTACAAAAAGTGACTTTCAGCCATGGTTTCTTGAGATTCAAAAAGATATTAAATCTATACGAACAGATATACAGGCGGCGCTGACGGAGTTCAGATCTGAACTTGGAGACTTTGGTAGACGAGTTGAAGATGTGGAAAGTATAGTCGAGGGGCAGGTGGTGGAAACCTCGACTCTCAGACAAGATGTCACAGCGCTCCAAAAGTCCAATGAGGAGATGTTACTTAAAATAGAGGACTTGGAAAATCGCTCGCGACGAGCCAATATCAGGGTGCGGGGCATACTTGAAACGGCGGAGTTTGCGGATGTGATCTCAGTAGTGCAAAAACTTTGTAAAGCTGTCCTAAACAAATAAATAAATACATAAATAAATAAACAACGGCTCTGAGCAGGGCACTTCCATGGATGGCAATATTATTTTGGACAGAGCTCATAGGACACCGAGGGCACCTCAGACAAATATACCCAGAGACATTATCGCATGTCTACACAGTTTCAGAACGAAGGAAGCCATAATGCAACAAGCTCATAAGATGGGCACCATAAGTTGGGAAGGTCAAAGTGTTACTATCTACAACGATTTAGTGGCGGCCACGCTCCAAAGAAGACGGGACTTTCAGCCAGTCACAGCGTTCCTTCGCAGCGAAAATCTGAGATATAGATGGGTTTATCCAACAGGGCTCGCTTTCACTAAAGATGGCCGCACTCGCTTCATTAAGATGGCATCGGAAGCAGCTTCGATCTTGGCCGGAGAGGGCCTGACTCTTCCTGAGGTGGGAAATGGAGTACCAAAACCCACAGTTGCTGATCGCCCACGATGGCAGCGGAAAGGAACTTCGGGTTCACGACTGCAAAGGAGTTCTTCTGAGTCAAATATAACGCCGACTGGCGGGTTTACTTCAACAGTCACTTGACTTTAACTCTCTGATATTTAGCCCATTTGGGCAGGCTTTACTCTGGGCCCGTTTCTCCAAGGGTGATTTACACTTGGGCCTGCAAATTTTTGCTTCCGACTATAGCGGAGTGTTCATTTTCAGGTCATGGGACTTATATCCTCTGCGGATGTCTCACTATCTTACTTGCATTATGTTTTTTACTGTTATCAGTTGTAAGATGTTTGAATAATTTAGGATAATAGGATGATGGGAAGGGGAGTGGGGGACCTCACTTCACCTCAGTAAATTCCCTGCCAATGTTATACTGGCAGGGGAATTGTAAGAGGGGGGGTGAGTAGGGGAGGGGGGACTGGAGACGAGTGGGAGGGGATTTTTTCTAGCAGGGGGGGATAGCTTTTTGGATAACTCTTTGGTCATGTGGGGGGATATATATTGTCATCGGAGGTGTTACATACTGTTTCTTGAGAAGGGAGAGAACATTGAGGTAAACGGGAGGGGAGGGGAAGGAAGATTTGTAAATGTCGCATATTAAAATAATGTCACTGAATGTAAAGAGCCTCAATCACCCAGCCAAGCGCCACAGTTTGTTCAAAGAAGCGCTTAGGATAAAGGCTAACATTTTATTTATTCAGGAGACACACCTATGTAGAAGACATGAGGGTTTACTGCAACATGTGTGCTTCCCTTTAATGTTTTTAGCTGCTAGTACCACGAAATCTAAGTATACTGGGGTGGGGATATTACTTTCTAGGGATATTACGGCTCAATTGGAATCTGTATTCTGAGATCCTGAGGGCAGATTCATAATAGTGTCCCTTTATATTCATCAGACTTTATACACTCTGGTTAATGTATATAACCCAAATACGCTGCAGCGGGAGACACTACAGCGGATTGATGATCAATTGCTCAGCTCAAATTGTGGTAGATTGATTATTGGTGGGGATTTCAATTTAGTGTGTAACCAAAAGATGGACTGCTCCAAAGGAGTGCGGCATTATGCTGCTATAGATAGCAGAGCTTTACAAACATTTCTCAAAAAATGGCGGGTTGTGGATGTATGGAGGGAACGACAACCTAATGATAGGGATTACTCCTACTTCTCGAAAGCTCATGATGTATACACCAGAATTGACTACCTATTTATAGATAATTCAATGTTGGGGTTAACCATGGATACTGATATTGGCCAAATTACATGGTCGGACCACGCCCCCATCTGGTGGTCCTTTCAGACCACGGGATCCGACTCCGGCCGCAAATTTTGGCGGCTGAACGATTCACTAATTAAGGATAAGGAGGCAGAACAAGATATTCGATCAGTTATTCAGGAATACTTAATCATTAATACCAAGGAGGAGACTACACTGGTGGTGTTATGGGATTGTTTAAAAGCAGTCCTTCGGGGCAAGTTCATTGCCCTCGCATCTCACAGAAAGAAGGAAAAGCTTAGACAAAGCAATATTTTGAGAGACAAATTAGCAATAGTGGAAGCGGCTCATAAATCGACCCCTTCTAGGAAGTTATTATGGGAGCTGGGGGATATTAGATATCCTTTGCTTTCTCGGCCCTCTCTCCCGCCGGCTCGCGCAACCGGCGCTGCCCTCTTGGGGCACGAGCCCTCCACTTGCGATCACCTCTGGGACCCGGGAGACCCTGCTGATGCCGAAAACACGTGGCCCTGCCGCCGCAGCCTTGATACACTCACCCAGCCCTCCCTGAGCTCCACCAATCAAAAGAGGTAGGAGCTGCACCGACGTAAGTGCCTGGGAGGTGCGCCTCTGGATCTGGATCTTTAAATTAAACAGCGCTCCCGCGGCGCTTCCTTTCTCGGCCCTCTCTCCCGCCGGCTCGTGTGACCGGCGCTGCCCTCTCGGGGCACGAGCCCTCCACTTGCGATCGCCTCTGGGACCCGGGAGACCCTGCTGACGCCGAAAACACGTGGCCCTGCCGCCGCAGCCCTGATACGCTCACCCAGCCCTCCCTGAGCTCCACCAATCAAAAGAGGTAGGAGCTGCACCGACGTAAGTGCCTGGGAGGTGCGCCTCTGGATCTGGATCTTTAAACTGAAAAGCGCTCCCGCGGCGCCGCGCACCGGGCGTCGCGCGCACGAAGGAGCGCGACCTAAGGGGCATGCCCCTTAGTGCGCTCCTTCATGCGGCCTTTGTGTGCGCCCCCATCTCTTTTCAGACTTCCTCATCTTCTCCACACACAGAAGAAACCCATACACCAACGTCTTCTCCACTGCTACTATGATCATCAGCACCTGCATGACTTTGTGATAGCATCTGTGTTAGGCAACTACCCCTCTAACAGCAAGTAACCCTATGGTAACCCCCACTTTTTCTGTGAAACCAATGCCATGCCTGTAATTAATGAAACCACCTCCAGGTCAATTAACCCTCTCCTCTTATCTAACATGGTTGCAGCTAATTGTACCTTGTATTTTCAGTAAATACTAATTGTACCTCACTCTAAACTTTGTCAGCTTTAACCCCAAATCTGAATACATTTTACCCACTTTCTCTCCTAAGTATCTTAAGAGTCCTGAGACTGACCACCACCTCTCCTAAGTATCTTAAGAGTCCTGAGACTGACCACCACCTACCACCCAGCCCCTAACTATCCTTCTTTCTTCTCCCGAAATGTGCTTCCCTACTATACCTGTCATACACCACCCCTCTCGGCGGATTCTCCGCCCAGCACACCCTCACTCCCTCATCCAGCATAAGTCCCTAGTGCCCATCATGATTACACCCCTCACGCAGCTGCTAGGCCTAGCCACGCTAGCCATTTCTCTTTTCAACGCACAATCCATACTAAAGAAAGCCCCTATCCTCCAAGATTTGCTCACCGACACCAATCCTGATATCTGTGCCATCACAGAATCGTGGCTAAAGAACTCAGACCATATTTTCATTAATCAACTCCCAACACACACATACGACATCTTCTCCATCCCAAGGCCCAAAAAAAGGGGAGGAGGCATACTCCTAGCCGCCAAGAAACACCTTAACCTCAAACTACAAACCAGCTCCCCCCCCCTTGAGACTTGAAATTGGGCTTTTTAAATCCAAAACTCTGCAGGTCTGCCTTGTCTATGCCCCTCCTGGTATACTTGAACAGGACCCTTCCCCCCTCATTGAATACATTACTGACAACATAAAGCCAGATACCCCCGCAGTGATACTCGGAGATTTCAATCTCCATGTAGACACCCACCCCACCACACCCGCTTGCGAAACCCTACTTGCCACTTTCAAAGCCCTGGGCTTCAGACAGCTCATCTCCGACCCAACGCACAAAGCTGGTCACACACTCAACCTCCTATTTGTTAACACATGCATAACAGTACCCCACGCACCTATCACCACCCCCATCCCTTGGTCCGACCATTTTCTCATCAATGCCCACTGCACCATCAACAACAACACTCCAATCTCAATCTCACACAAAAAAATGATCTCCTTCCGTAAACCATGTTCCTCAGAGGAACTCTCCCTAGCCTTCAACAAAGTAAGTGAAAACCTCGACCTCACTAACCCAGATACCGCCCTACTGTCATGGGATAAGCTTACCACCAATATAGCCAACGACATTTGCCCCACTATCCACAAAGTAATAACCCCTACACAAACCGAAAGAAAACCATGGTACACTAGTGAACTAAGAAAATTAAAACAAGACCTTAGAACCAAAGAACGCACCTGGCGCAAACAACCCACACCCACAAACAAAGCGGCCTACAAGCATACCTTACATACATACCGACAAACAACACTCCACACCAAACGTGACTTCTACGCAGCTAAAATTCATAGCTATAAATTCAACCCTAACGCTCTATTCTCCTTTGTTGCAGAACTCACAAAATCACCCTCTCCTTCCCCCAAGAAGAAAATAGCACAGAGAAATGTGAGAAACTAGCAAACTACTTTAAGAACAAAATTTCCAAAATTCTAACCAGACTCCCCTCTAATCCCGCCCCCATAGACCCACTACCTATTATCAACAAAGTCAACCTCGATTCCCTTGACCTTACCACCGTGAAGGAAGTCAAATCCATCTTAAAAAAGATGCGACCAGCCACCCACATAGCAGACACCATCCCATCAAAAACTCTCCTCACCATTCCATCCGCCTTCGCAAAACCGTTAGCAGATATCATAAACTGCTCCATCACCTCCGGGAAAGTCCCTGACCCACTTAAACTTGCCATCGTGAAGCCTCTACTAAAGAAACCCACCCTCGACCAAAATGACCCTGCAAACTACAGGCCCATTTCCAATCTGCCTTTTATATCCAAAATCCTGGAGAAAGTGGTCAACACGCAACTCACAGATTTCCTAGAAGTCAACAACATCTTACACCCCGCCCAATATGGCTTTCGTAAAGATCGAAGCACTGAAAAACTCCTACTTGCAATAACAGATACCATCCTCAAAGGCATGGACCACGGCCAATCTTACATACTTGCTCTCTTAGATATTTCAGCAGCTTTCGATACGGTGAACCATCCAATCCTAATATCTCGCTTAGCAGAGATAGGCATCTCAGACACAGCCCTATCCTGGTTCTCCTCATACCTTGACCACAGAAAGTACTTAGTTAAGATCGATAAACTCGAATCCACACACATTCCCCTTACACAAGGCGTACCCCAGGGCTCCTCTCTATCGTCCACCCTCTTCAATATATATCTACTCCCTCTCTGCCATTTACTCTCTAAACTAGGACTAAAATTCTTCTTATACGCTGACGATGTATAAATACTTATCCCCATTCAGAAATCCCTCAAAGAAACCCTGCTTTACTGGGAAACATGCCTTGCATCTATCAATTCCCTCCTTTCCAATCTCCACCTTGCTCTCAATGCCTCTAAAACTGAAATCCTTATACTAACAAATCAACCTATCGACTTTTTCCACCAAATGATTCAAAACGCCTCTCAAACTCACACACTACCGGCCACTGTTAGAGACTTAGGAGTCTCCCTAGACAATCAACTAAGTTTCAAATCCCACATCAAATTGCTTCTAAAAGGGGGTTTCTACAAGCTCCAAATCCTCAAAAAACTAAAACCTCTCCTCCACGCCCATGACTTCCACACTGTTATGCAGACCACCATACTATCAAAACTCGACTACTGCAACTCCCTCCTCATAGGCCTCCCGGCCACCACTATCAAACCCCTTCAAATCCTACAAAATGCAATGGCCAGAATCCTAACAAACACCAGAAAAACTGATCATATCACTCCCATACTACAAGATCTCCACTGGCTCCCCATTGCCTTCCGCTCCCAATATAAAACACTCACCATCCTTCATAACACGCTACACAAAAACAACTCTCCCTGGCTCGAAGATATGCCACATTTCCGTCAAGCCAACCGCCCCACCAGAAACTCCCTGTCAGGAACCCTCCACACCCCCTCACTCAAAATTGCTCACCTCACAACCACCAGAGAAAGAGCCTTCTCCATTGCTGGCCCCACCCTCTGGAACTCCCTCCCCGCCGAACTCCGTTTAGAACCATCCCTAAGCCAATTCAAAAAAGGAATCAAAACTTGGCTTTTTAAACAGGCATACCCCAACTCCTCTCAATCCTAGTCAGTGACCTCTTCCGAACCACTTTCAGCTCCCCTCCCTGCCCTACCTTCTTCGTCCCACTACCTCCCCTCCTACCCTGCCCCATCCCCCCTAGCAACGTTTCCCCCTGATTCACCCCCACTCTCCTTGCCCCACCTCCATCCCCGCCCTACTCCCCCACCCCCGCCCTATCTCCTTCCCCTCTCCCCTCCTCCCAGCCCCCCTCAGCCTCTGCCATCATTTGTACATATGGTAATATATCTACCTAATATTGTTTATAAGTTCATATGTTTATTTAATTTTTAATATGGATAACCTAAAAAAAAAAAAAAAAAATCCAAATAGTTAAACCAAAGTTTACTCTGCTCGTTGACCTTCTATAGAACTGTACTTTCATGTGTTATCTAGCTATCCTGCTATCGTCGTTCATTGTAATTTCCTTTCACAGTTACTTGTAAACCGACATGATGTGTCCTACGAATGCCGGTATATAAAAAGCTTTAAATAAATAAAATAAATAAATAAATATAAGCTACAACAGCTTGATGCTGATGAGAGGGCTCATCAGTTGGATCTCGTGCGTCAAACTTATTATGAACATGGTAACCGGGCGGGAAAATTGTTCGCACATACCCTTAAGTTTAGAATGGCTCAATCCCAGATCACTAAAATTAAGACAAATGAGGGGGAGGTGGTAACAGCAGGGGCAGAGATACGAGCACAATTTAATAAGTTTTTTGCACAGTTGTATTCCAGAGAGGATGATGCCTTGGAGGAGGCCATATTTGGACGGGGTTCAGTTACCGCATTTAGAAGAATCATTGACAGAGGGAATGGGTCAAGCTATTCTTCTGCAGAGGTACTGGCAGCTATAGCAGATTTGAAGCCTGGCAAGGCTCCCGTATTGGATGGATACACTCCTCTTTTTTATATTTATTTATTTATTTATTTAGTGGTTTTTTTATATACCGCGGCACGTTAATAACATCACCTCGGTTCACAATAAACAGTAAATTAGCAACAGGCTTTACAGACAAAAATGAAATACAGTGACACATATCATATATCATTATAAACAGTAAAAAGTTTAAGGAAGTTCTGGTGAGTCCCTTGGTTGCCGTGTTCAATGCGTTGGGGTCGGGAGTCCACATGCTATCAGCGGCTAATGTGGCGGGCATAACGATATTACCTAAACCCGGAAAGGACCCTCTGCTCTGCAGCTCATATAGACCCATCTCCCTCATCAATATCGATTTAAAATTGTTAGCGAAAATCTTGGCAACTCGTCTAAAATTTGTTATCCCCTCGTTAGTTCATGATGATCAAGCTGGTTTCATGCCTGGCAAGATGGCAGGCGATAATATTCGTAAAGTGGTAAATATCATACACTACGCCATAAAGGGCTCCATTCCCTCTGTTTTATTTGGGGTCGATGCAGAGAAGGCCTTTGACAGGGTTCATTGGCCCTTCTTGTTTCAGGTGCTTCGGAAGGTGGGTCTGGGGGGGGCTTTCTTAAGTTGGTTCAAGAATTATACCGATCGCCGGCAGCATGTATTAAAATAAATGGGGGTTATTCGGCGAACTTTGAGGTGCAGCGGGGAACCCGTCAAGGTTGCCCCTTATCGCCATTGTTATTCGCCTTATGTTTAGAACCCCTTGCTGCGAGAATTAGGGAGGCAGAGGTAATTCAGGGGATCACTATTGGGGATAAAATGTACAAACTAGCTCTATATGCTGATGATGTGTTGTTCACGCTGGCCAATCCTGCCTGCTCTTTAGCGGGCCTATTACCCATCTTAGAAGAATATGGGAAGGTGTCTGGTTTTAAGATAAACAAGGACAAATCAGAGATATTGCCAATTGTACTCTCACCGTCCATGACCTCTCAACTAAAATTACAGTTTCCATTCGTTTGAGCGAAACGGACAGTGAAATACTTAGGGGTTCTACTTGGGCCGGATTATAATGAGCTGTTCAATTTAAATTATTTGCCGCTAATTAAAAAACTTGAGAGGGATTTACAGACATGGGATTGGCTGACTCTCACTTGGTTGGGAAGAATTGCAGCTATTAAGATGACATTTTTGCCTAGGATTGCATATCTTTTTCAAACCCTGCCTTGTATTATACCTGCTCAGGTGTTGAAAAAGCTTCAGGTTAAAGTTTTCTCCTTTATCTGGAAACGAAGGCTGCCGAGGGTAGCTCGAGCGGTTTTATACCAAAACAAATGGGATGGAGGAGTAGGGGTCCCCAATTTTTTAAAATATTATATTGCCTCTCAACTCCGAGCACTGGTGGATTTTCACAATCATAGGGAAGTTAAACAATGGGTGCAATTAGAGAAATTTATGGTCCAGGATGCTAGTTATGATGACTGGTTCTGGGGACAGCAGCCAATACCAACAGATTTGGGGTCTAGGTCACCCTGTACGACAGTTACGTTGACCATATGGCAGCGATGGTGGAAGCAACTGGTAGGCGATCGTACATAGTTTTATTCTACCAAAATTAAGAGTTGCAAGGAGTTTCCAGCAGGATGCGAAGGAAAAACCTTTCAAGAGTGGGCGCGTAAAGGTTTGATGACACTTGGGCAACTATGGTTTGATCAAGAGGTAAGGTCATGGGAGGAACTCCAAAATACTTACCAGCTGGGCTCCTCTAACTATTTTGCATATTTACAAGTGCGACATTTCCTACTTTCTAGATCAGTGCGTCAGGACATGATGAAAAGGAGGACTCTTTTGGAAGGATATTGTGATAATGCTCATACGGTGAGCGGAGTGATTTAAAAAATATACTCCTTGTTAAATAGAGCTGTATCTGTAGCCCTGTGTCATATTAAGGCATGGGAAAAGGACTTGGGTGGACCCCTAACGAAAGACGAATGGGAGACCTGTTTCTCTGTAATAGGACGCAGCTCCACTGCGGCATCTATGGTGGAAAATGGGTATAAGATGTTATTCCGTTGGTATACATATAAGCTGAAACAGATAGGGATTCGAAAGGATTCATTGTGCTGGAGGAATTGTGGGATGATAGAAGACTTTTATCATATGTGGTGGTCATGCCCGGCGATACAGCACCTATGGGTACAAGTGGAAAAATGGTATAGTGTGGTGGTGGGAAAACCCATACCTTTTATTCCAAAAGAAGTTCTTTTACATATCCCAGATCCTCAGTCGTCTCATGAGCATAGTTTGCTACTGCGGGCAGTGGCTCATGCAGTGAGGGGTGAAATTGCTAGGCGATGGAAGGATCCTTGTGTGCCTCCTTTATCGGATGTGTTACGGAGACTGAAATGGATTTATTATATGGAATATTTAACGGCCTCCAGAAGGGACAAAACGGCTAAATTACAAAAAGTATGGCAGATCTATAAACAATGGTCTGACTCCACCTTAGATTGACCAATACTTTTTATTTATTTAACATTTTTTCTATACCGAACTTCATGACAAGCTTCATATCAGGCTGGTTTACATCAAACTTAGGGGTTAACTTAACAGAACCATATAACAAGAAGGCTGAGGTGCAGATACAAATAACATGGAGAATAAAACTTGGGGGCTAGAGTAGCCAGGAAACAAAGGACAGAAAAAACTGGAGCATGAACACGAATGAATATACAATGGCTGGGTCGGACATTTAGTCTATTGAGCTATATAACGAAAACTGTTGCACTGTTAGGTTTCAGGGAAGGCTTGGACGAAAAGCCATGTCTTGAGTTTTTTTCAGAAAGTAGTCAGACAGGGTTCCAGTCTTATGTCAGTCGGCAGGTTGTTCCAGATGATGGGGCCAATTGTGGAGAAAGCTCGTTCTTTCGTGGAGGTTAGCCGGGTGGATTTATTTGGGGGAACTTGAAGGGTTCCTTTGTGTGCCACTCTGATGGGTCTTGCAGATGTGTATAATTTGAGAGGGAACCGAAGGTCTAAAGGAAGTTGGTTGTGTATGGATTTGTGGATAATGGTGAGTGCTTTGTGCAGAATTCTGTATTTAATAGGTAGCCAGTGTACATTTCTAAGTATAGGGGTGATGTGAGTTCTCCGGTTAGTGTTGGTTAATATCCTGGCTGCTGAGTTCTGGAGCATCTGTAGTGGTCTAGTGGCAGAGATCGGGAGTCCTAAGAGGAGAGTGTTGCAGTAGTCGGTTTTGGAAAATATTGTTGACTGGAGGACCGTTCTGAAGTCCTGGAGATGGAGGAGGGGTCTGAGTCTTTTCATAACTTGTAGCTTAAAGAAACAATCCTTTGTAATATTGTTAATTGACTTTTTTAGGTTTAAATGATTGTCAATGGTGATTCCTAAGTCTCTAACTTGAGTGGTCTGAGGAATACAGGTGGTCTGATGATGGCTGGTAGAGTGTTCGGGGGAGATGAGAAGAATTTCCGTTTTGGCTGCATTGAGGACTAGGTTCAGGCTGGTGAGTAGGTGGTTGATGGACTTGAGGCAGTCCTCCCAGAAGGAGAGCGTCTTAGGAAGGGATTCTTTTATAGGGATCAGGATCTGAACATCGTCAGCATATAAGTAGTGAGTTAGGTTAAGGTTTGTGAGGAGCTGGCAGAGAGGCGATAGATATTAAAGAGGGTGGGGGATAGAGAGGAGCCTTGAGAAACACCTAGGGTGGATTTGAAGTTAGGGGATTCTTTATTGTTGATCCTGATCTTGGAGCTTCTATTATCGAAGAATGAGCTGAACCATTGGAGGGCGTTTCCGGATAATCTGATGTCTGAGAGACGATTGAGGAGGATGCTATGGTTCACGGTATCAAACACCGCAGATATATCCAAGAGAACTAGCAGGAATGAAATCCCTTTGTCTAGGCCCATGAGGATGTGGTCTGTTAGTGAGATTGAGGAGGGTTTCAGTACTGGAATGACTTGCGAAAGCCATACTTGGGAGGGGTATAGGATTTTGTGTTCCTCAAGGTAGTCCGAAAGCTGTGTGTTGACCACCTTCTCGGTCAGTTTTGCTAGCAACGGGAGGTTGGATATGGTTCGGAAGTTGGAGAGCTCATTAGTGTCCAAGTTTGGTTTCTTCAAGAGGGGTTTAATAGATGCTGTTTTAAGGTCATCCGGGTAAATTCCTTGGGCAAGGGAGCAGTTGATGATGTTGACTAGAGATCTGGAGATGGTGCCTGGGATGAGGAGCAGAAGTTTTGTTGGGATGTGGTCCATCGGGTGGTTGGATGGTTTCAACTTCTTGAGTGTTGATTCAATCTCCAGCGAGGTGGTGGGCTCGAAGGACTCTAGGGTAGCTCTGGGGGAGTCTGTGGTGGCGTAGTTTAGAGCTAGAGGTGTAGGGTTAGTAGGGAGCAGCGCTAGGGTGTTCGCAATTTTATTCTGAAAGAAGATTGCGAGTTCATTGGCTTTGGATTGAGCTTGATCGTCAGGAATGGTAGGAGCAGAGGGTTTAGTGAGTTGAGATACATAGGAAAACAGGGCCCTAGCATCGTACTGGATATCATGGATTCTGCTGGCGTAAAAGTCTTTTTTTGCTTGTAGTAGAGAAATCCTGTAAAGATGCATGTTTCGTTTGTAGTCAGACAGCGTAGTAGAGTTGGGGGACTTCCGCCAAGAGTCATTCCTTGTGTCGGAGGTTTTGCTTCATTCGTTTAAGTTCATGTGAGTACCAAGGTTGCATCCTTTTTTGTGTCCAATTGATGGTTTTCGACTGTTTGGGGCAGAGTTTGTTGGCTATAGACTCCGTGATATTGCGCCAGGATAGAAGGGCAGAGTTGGGGTTGGAGGTGTCAAGGTTGGGGAGTTCTTTGGAAAGATGTTCACTGAGAATATCGGAGGAACATTTTCTTCTGTGATGGATAGTAGAGTGAGGTTGTGGTTGAGAGGGGTTTCCTCGAGTCTTGAGAGTTGCTATGAGGGAATGGTCGGACCAGGGGACTGGGGTGCAGTCTGGAGTGTTAGGTGTATGATAGGATGTGAGTTTAGGAAGATGAGGTCTAGTGTGTGTCCAGCTTTATGGGTGGGCTTGTTGACTATTTGTTCAAAGCCCATTGCCTGGAGAGTGGATAAGAAGGATTCGCAGTTGGGGGGAGATCGAGGAGGTGTCGACATGTAGATTGAAGTCCCCCAAGATCATGGCAGGTAAGTCCATGTTTATGTATTTAGCAATGGTTTCTATGAGGGGTGAGGCATCCGAGTCTATTGATCCCGGTGGGGCATATACAAGGAGGATTTGAATATGTTTAGATTTGAAACATCCGAGTTCTAGCTTTTTGAAAGAGGTCTTGATAGGTTGCTGTCTAAGATTCAGATTCTTCTTGGTTGCTAGAAGCAGACCGCCCCCTCTTTCTTTGGGTCTGGTAATTGAGAAGACGTCATAGAGGTGAATAGGTAACTGGTTTATCAGTGCAGTGTCGGTGCTTTTTAACCAGGTTTCAGTGATAGCACAAACATCTGGATTGGAGTCAAGCAGGTAATCGTAAAGAATGTGCGTTTTCTTAGTGAGGGACTGAGCGTTGAAGAAGGTAAGAGAGAATATCGTGAGTCCTAGTAGTTGTGTCAAGGGTGAGAGCATGATTGGGATGAGTGATCTCGTTGACTGATTCAAGGTCCGTAGTGAGGGTTTGGAGAAGTGTGAGTGGCGGTGATAGGATGATGGGAATGGGGATAGGATTGCATGCTGCCTACTCGGAAGGTGAAGAGAGGGTGTATTATGGAGAGGAGTCGGAAGATGGTGGTCGAACTGGTCTGGCTTGGACAGGATTACTGGCAAGGCTGGAATGGTAGCTGGAGAGGCTGGATGGATGGATGCTGGATGCTGGAGAGGCTGGAATGGATGCTGGAGAGGGTGGAATGGATGCTGAAGTGGCTATAATGGATGCTGGCATTAATCCAGGCAGTAAAATCCGTTAGGATCAGGATCTTTTACTGTCAGTTACTGTTATTAAGGATGTAATCACTTCCGTGGGTATGGGTCGGGGCTCCCTCAGGGCTGCACGAAGGGGCGAACAAAGGGGCCGGCCCCTTTGTCGCGCTCCTTTGGCGCGCGGCGCCTAGCTGCCGCTGAAGATTTAAAGGGCCGACGGGGCTGTCCCCCGATTGGCCGTCCAACGTCGATTCCCCTGATTGGATGTTGCTGGCAGCTTGCAGGGAGGCTTCGGGTGTGAGGCGTCGGTCCCGGGGGGAGGAGCAGAGTGCTGCCTCGCGATCGGCGCTAGGGAGGTGGGGGTGGGGGGGGGGATGGGTTTCTTTTCTTTTTTTTTCGTTATTGGGGGTTAATTTTATTTTGGGGAAAGCAGGGCAGTGGGTGAAAATAGTGGAACCAATTCTCTGGAGCTGTATGGTTATTGCAGTACAGATATTCTGTTTAGTGAAATGGATAATGTGGTTGGTGGAATTCTCTTGTGTATTGATCTGTTTGATATTGGATTCATAAGTTTTCAGGACAAACTTTTTCTGTATTAGAACAGACTGCATGCTGTTTATATGTGTTATTGTTATGGTTCTAATGGTAATAAACAAACAATTACAAAAAAAAGTAAGGGTCCCAATACAGATCCCTGAGGCACTCCACTGCTCACTCCCTTCCACTGAGAAAATTGTCCATTTAATCCTACTCTCTGTTTCCTGTCTTTTAGTTAGTTTGCAATCCACAAAAGGACATCCCCACCTATCCCATGACTTTTTACTTTTCCTAGAAGCCTCTCATGAGGAACTTTGTCAAACGCCTTCTGAAAATCCAAGTATACTACATCTATCGGTTCACCTTTATCCACATGTTTATTAACTCCTTCAAAAAAGTGAAGCAGATTTGTGAGGCAAGACTTGCCTTGGGTAAAGCCATGCTGACTTTGTACAGGTAGGTGAGGAGATCAATTTTATATTGTATCTATGTAATTCTGCCCAACAGACATTATGCAAGATTCTGAGTCTCATTTTACGTAGCATGATGTCAGGACTTGTTTGTATAATACAATCCACTGTGATATAGAATTCTTCGAATCACCCACAGCTTTTATTGCAATGGCAAATGCAAGCTCAGCCCACACCTTCTCATTAGTCCATTTATAAGACTCCCAATAATGCTGTAGTTGCAGAAATGCTAAAAATTGTGTTCGTGGTAAATCAAATTGAAGTTGCAAGTCTTGAAAGTTGCTGCAAACTTCTCATCTATTAAGTTTACCAATATTATGCAATTCGCCTTGGCCCAATAGTTGAATGTAGATCGATTTTCCAATCCAGGTTTGAATGCTTTATTTCCTAAAATAGGCAATAATAAAGATGTGGACTGATCATTGCCACCACCCGCCATTTCTTAAACCATCGTCATGTCATTATAATTGCCCAGTGCAATTTATTACCGCCCTCTAAACTTTTCATTTTTATGTCTGAATCATCAATTACATATAATGGAGACCTAAGCATGTCTTTCACAAAACTTATACTTATCAGTAAGCCATTCTCCTATATATCGCAGTTGACATGCTGCATTCTAAAGTTGAAAATTTGGGAGACTTACCGGTATTTCCCCTTCTTCTTTGCTGTTCATAAGCTTCTGGTAACTTATCCCAGCTGGCTTATCTCTCCATAAAAACTTAACATACATTTAAGCAGTGCCAACTCAGATTTTCACAGCCAGCATGGCAACATATGCAATATGTATAGTACTTATTTATTTAGACATCTTATATATAGTCGCTCCAATTAAAGATCACAACAGTTTACAAAAGTAAAATTCATACTGTAAATCAACACAACAAGGGTTAATATAAATCTACTGAGATGTTCTAATACATATTAACTATAAGTCTATGGCATCAGGCTAGTAGTATATGAGTTATAATTTAACAATTTTCACGTGCTAGTCAGTACTTTGTCTTAAAAGTATTTACATTCTCTCATTAATTCCTCATTTGATTATCTTGTGTCTTTCTTGTTATTGTAGTTCTCTGCATTCCGATGTTTTTAAGTTAGGTTATATGCATTTTTGAATGGCCATGTTTTCAGCTCACATTTAAATCTTTCTTTCTTTCTGGTATCAGACGTAACATCTCAGGTAGAGAATCCCAAAGCTTTGGGCCCGCTATGGAAAACACACGATCTCTTGCATCAGCTGGGCACTCTGTATTATAGGTAGAGTCAATAGTCCTTTATTTTGAGATCTTAGTATTCGCTGAGGTGTATATGGTTGTAGTGTAATGCCTACCAGACCGGTGTGTTAATACTTTATAAGAGATTTGGGATTGCACTGGTAGCCAGTGCAGTGAAATCAGTGAGGGAGTGATGTGATCAAATTTTCTTCGTCCTAATAAAAGTCTTGCTGAGGCATTTTGTAATAACTGTAATGGTTTTAAGAGACCTGCTGGAAGGCCAAGTAATAGGGAATTACCATAGTCTATATTTGTGAAAATTAGAGTTTGTAAAACAGCATGGAAGTCCTCAACAGTTAAAGTTTTCAATTGATGTAATATATGTAGCTTGGCGTAGCCTGCATTATTTTAATTGTGTGCATTTTCATGAAAGGTTTTCATCTATCTAGATACCTAAATCCCATACTTAATCTGAGGGAGTAATGTGAGAATTACCCAGGTCTAGGGGCAGAGGTTTAATTATAGAAGGATTTATACTTAACCATATGATTTCAGGGTTTTTATGTTTTGGTTTTTTTAGGGTTTAATGTAGTTTAGGTAATATTTTCAATAAGGCCCGCTGGCCCAGAAGCAAAACAGGCAGATTCATCCACGGCTGTGGTTGATTCTGCATTGCTTTTACACCCACTAAAATATTTAGACCATACAAGATTGTAATAGCCCGCGATATCCAAACCCCCAGGTATTTATCTTATCTCCAGGCCAATTCATCTTTAACATCTCATCTAACATCATAGCTTCAGATGTTTCACAATTGAGTTTTAGACCAGCAATTTGTTGGAAATGCAGAAACAATTCCTTTATTTTAGGCATACTTTAATATGCATTACTGAAATAATAGAATACAATCTGCAAACACTGAAATATTGAACTTTCCTTCCTACTTTTAATCCCTGAAATTCTGGCGTTTTCCATAAATTTGCAGCTATAGGCTCTATAGCTAGCACAAACAGTAATGGGAACAACGGGAATCCTTGCCTCACTCCCCTTCCCAGTACAAAACTGTCCAAAACTGAGCCACTGATTAATATCCTGGCTGATGGATTACTATATAACACCTTTAACCACTTGAGCATATCTCCAGCAATCCCAACTCTTTTCAAAGCTCAGAACATATATTCCCAAATCAAGGAATCAAAAGCTTTTTCTGCGTTGAGGCTTAACAAGGAGGACCCAGCTAGTCTGTTCCTGAGATATAGCCGCTATGAGCTTACAGACATTTTTCATGCCATGCTGTCCCCAAATAAATCCAGTCTGATGGTCAGCCACCAAAGCAGGCAGCACTAGCCTAATATGTGCAGCTAAAATAGACACCAACAGTTTTAAGTCGGCATTTATAAGGAGATCAGCCTATAAGATTTCATCTCCTGAGGATCTTTCCCCTTTTTGGGAAGTACTATTGTAAGCGATTGATTCATCTCAATGGGAACACTTTCCAAGCCCACAATAGAATTATAAAAAACTTAGTTAATTTCGACACCCCATACTACAAGATTTTGTAGTACTCATCATCCAGGTCGGCTGCTTTCTCCAATCGCAGTTAATCAATGGCAGCAATCACCTCAGTCTTTAGTATCAATTTATTTGCTTCAGATTGAGGTTTAGTTAATATCAGCCATACAAACTTACAAAAAGGTTTTTCCTGTGACTTCACATCCATCTTCTGCAAACTATAAAGCTGCTAATAAGTTTTTCTATACTTTTAGAATCACCCCTCAACTGGCCAGTGCTGTTATGGAATCTCAATTTAGAGGACCCTTGGGCTGACCTGCAGGAGACTGGGAAAGGTGTTCAATGTCTCTAGTGAGTGGTAGGCCAGGAGGCAGATGTTCAGGCAGGATGTAGAGATGATCTTCACCCTGGAAGCTGGTGCTCCCCCAGGAGGAGCCCGTAGGAGCCCAACCGCTGGGACTTAGGCGACTTCACCCTTGGAAGCCGAAGCCCCCCCGGGGAGGAGCCCATAGGGGCCCGGCCACTGGGACTTAGGTGGGTAGGTGATCAGGACTGAGAACTGGAACCAGACTAGAACAGTAGACAGGAACTGTAGCAAGACTCGGGTACTGGAACCAGACAGGAACCGTAGCAAGACTCGGGTACTGGAACCAGACAGGAACTGTAGCAAGACTCGGGTACTGGAACCAGACAGGAACTGTAGCAGGACTCGGGTACTGGAACCAGGCAGGTACTGTAGCAGGTAAGCAGGAACCAAGCAGGTACTGTAGCGGGCAAGCAGGAACCAGGCAGGCACTGTAGCAAGCAAGCAGGAACCAAGCAGGTACTGCAGCAGGCAAGCAGGAACAAAGCGAGTGCCAAGGCGGCTCACTCCGTGGCACGAAGCAACAGGGAACCATGAGGTAAACCCGTTGCAAGGCAAAGACTGAATGTCTGCGGCCGGCTTATCAAGGCTGCGGCGTCTGACGTCAGGAACTGGGCGGAGTCACCACTGGCGGGAAACGGCCTAGAAAAGCACCCAAGTGTTGCGCGCGCGCGCCTAGAAGCAGGGCGTCCATGAGAGGCTTCCCGGCGGCGCGGCCCCCGCGGGGTCGCCAAACAGGCCACAAACCAGGCCTCCAGAAGCGGGAACAGGTCCAGGAGCACGGAGATAAGGGTCTGGTCGCGGCCAGAACCGTAACAGTACCTCCCCTCTTACGCCCCCTCTTAGCCGGTCCGGGTTTACTTGGGTGGTCCAGATGGAACTGCCGTAATAAGTCCTTGTCAAGGATGTTACGGGCCGGTTCCCAACAATTGTCCTCGGGTCCGCAACCCTCCCAGGCAAGCAAGTACTCCCAGCGTCGTTGATGGAACCGGACATCCAAGATCTCACGTACTTGATATATAACATCGTCCGGTACTGAAGGATCCGATGGTTCAGGAGCCCAGGAGTGGTATTGGGATAAAACAAGAGGCTTCAGCAATGACACATGGAACATGTCATGTATGCGCATGGAGGAGGGCAGGCGTAGTCGGTATGAGACTGCTCCCACTCGTTCGGCGACTCGAAACGGCCCACAGAATCTCGGAGCTAGTCTTCGAGACGGAATTCATAGCTGTAGATTCTTAGTACTAAGCCAGATGTGGTCTCCTGGGAGGAAGATAGGCGCTGGCTGACGATGCCTATCCGCCCATTTCTTGGCGGACTGGGCGGCTTTACGGATCTTTCTCTGAGTAGAAGTCCATAAGGAAAGAAGCTGGCGGGCTGAAAGTTGCACTGCGGGGAGTGCACTAGGTTCAGGCGAAGGCAGGGGCGGTCGAAGTTGCTTCCCATAGACAACGAGGAAAGGCGAACTTCCAGTAGCAGCATGTGTGTGATTATTATACGAAAACTCCGCCCACGGGAGTAACTTGGCCCAATTATCTTGTCGTTCATTCACGAATGACCGGAGAAACGTCTTTAAGGTTCGGTTAGTCCGTTCCGTTTGCCCATTACTCTGAGGATGGAATGCAGTCGAAAGACTAAGTTGCACACTGAAGCGTTTGCAAAGTGCTTTTCAATATCGAGCAGTAAACTGTGGTCCTCGATCAGAGACTATATCCTGCGGAAGACCGTGAAGTCTAAAGATATGTTGAGCGAAGAGATTGGCTAGGTCAAGTGCAGAAGGCAACTTTGGCAAGGGGACAAAGTGCGCCATCTTGGAGAATCGGTCTAAGGTCACCCAAATGACCGAATTACCTCCTGAGATGGGAAGGTCCACGACAAAGTCGGTGGAGATGTGTGTCCAAGGCTCCACCGGAATGGGTACTGGTTGCAACAGGCCCCTGGGCCTCCCGATGAGCGGCTTTTGAATGGCGCAGGTTGGGCAAGAGCCCACAAAGACTTGGACATCCTGTCTCACCTCGGCCACCAATAGAATCGGTTCAGCAAGTCTAAGGTCCCTAAACAGCCAGCATGGCCCCCAGTAAGAGAGTCATGGGCCCAAGTGAGGACTGCTCTCTGGGAGCGACATGAAACAATGGTCTTTCCTTGGGAGGACACCAAAGTTGCTGCAAGGCTCACTTTCGCAGGATCCAAAATGTACTGAGGAGTGTCAGGAGTCTCCCCGACCTACGAAGAGCACGAGAGCGCGTCGGCTCGAACATTCTTAGAGCCGGGTCGGCAGCATAAAGTCGAATCGATCAAAAAACAGTGACCACCGGGCTTGCCTTGGGTTCAGGCGTTGGGCTTGCTTCAAGAAAACTAAGTTTTTGTGGTCGGTGTAAATCGTAACCGGATGGTTGGCTCCCTCCAACCACTGTCTCCAATCCTCCAGGGCAAGTTTCACGGCGAGCAACTCTTTATCACCAACACAGTAGTTGCTCTCTGCCGGCGAGAATTTCTTCGAGAAATATGAACAGGGTAACAATTGACCAGAATCAGAGTACTGGCTCAGCACATTGGAGGCATCGACCTCCACCACAAAGGGCCGGCTGGGGTCTGGATGACGAAGGCAGGTATCTAACAGGAATGCTTCCTTGAGGGCCTCGAAGGCTTGACAGGCAGGAACAGGCCAATCCACCGCGTTGGCCCCCTTTCGGGTGAGGGCCGTCAATAGGGCCACGATACGGGAATAGTTAGGAATAAAGTGACAGTAGAAATTGGAAAAGCCGAGGAAGCATTGCAACGCTTTGAGACCCTTTGGCCGGGGCCAATTCTTAATTGCCGCCACTTTCTCAGGATCCATTTGAAAGCCCGTTGCGGAGATTATGTAGCCCAGGAACGGCAGGGACGTCTTCTCAAAACTGCATTTTTCAAGTTTCGCGTACAGCCATGCTCCCTAAGTATTTGGAGCACTTGACGGACATGCTGATGGTGTGAAGGCAGGTCCTGGGAGTAGACTAGCACATCGTCGAGATAGACGATTACGCAGGTGTTCAGAAGGTCCCGTAACACCTCATTCATAAGGTGCTGGAACACCGCCGGAGCATTACATAAGCCGAAAGGCATCACAAGATATTCGTAATGCCCGTCTCTGGTATTAAAAGCGGTTTTCCACTCGTCTCCAGGACGAATTCTGACTAAGTTGTAAGTACCTCGTAAGTCCAACTTTGTGAAAATCTTCGCTCCCTGGAGCCTATCGAGGAGCTCCGGGATTAGCGGGAGCGGGTAATGATCCTGCTTGGTAATGGAATTTAAGCCTCGATAGTCTATACATGGTCTCAGCGAGCCGACCTTCTTGCTGACAAAGAAAAAGCCTGCCCGTGCAGGCGACTTAGATGGGCGAATAAACCCCTTGGCCAGATTCTATGAAATATACTCGGACATGGCCCGGGTTTCAGGTGATGATAAGGGATATACCCTTCCTCGAGGGGGCATAGTTCCAGGTAACAGGTCTATAGCGCAGTCATACGGGTGATGCTGCGGAAGGATCTCCGCCTTGGTCTTGGAAAAAACATCCGTAAAGTCCTCATAAGGTGCAGGAGGACCTAGGACAGAGTGCATCAACGGGAGTGCGGGAGCCCAAGGCACTTTCATACAGTTAGCTAGGCAGAAAGGGCTCCACTTGACAATCTGTACTGTATCCCACTGAATCGTGGGTGAGTGCTTCTGTAACCACGGTAACCCTGGCACCACAGGGTGGACAGCCTTATCCAACACTAGGAAGGCTATCTCCTCCGAATGGATCGCCCTGGTGCGGACAGTAATGGGTGCCGTGGACATCAGGACAGGTCCTGGAAGGAGCGACCCCTGAATGGAGGTAATTCGTAACGGGACCCTCCCGTCTATGCATGGGGGATTCACAACTGGGAGACTAAGTCCTGCAGGATGAATTACCTCCAAGCTCCAGAATCCAGGAACGCAATCTTCTCAATGGACCCCTCCAGGGTATTCCAGGGTAACAGGCCACGGTACATTGAGAGCTGTAGCACAGCCTAGGAGGAGCTCCTCCCGACCTCACTAGCTTTGGCGTTTCCGCACGCTCCTGGCAGCGTGCCAAGAAGTGGCCCTTCTGGCAACAATACAAGCACAACTTCAACGAACGGTGACGTTGCCCTCTCTTCAGCAGAGAGCGGGGGGCCCGTCCCAGCTGCATGGGTTCGCAGGTGGGAGCGTCTGGACGAGAACTCTTAGTCCGAAGACGGCGGATCTCGCCGACCCAGAAGCAGGACTGTGGCGAGAGGAGCGCTGCTCCTTGGCCCGTTGTTGTAGGCGGCGGTCAATGCGGGCAGCCATCTCTATCAAAGGCATTGAGGTCCTCCGGTAGATCGCGGGCAGCAATCTCATCCTTTATGCGTCCGGAGAGGCCTTCCAAGAAGATGGCCTTAAGATTACCATCCCTGCCAACCTACTTCTTGGGCTAAAGTCTGGAATTCCATAGCATAATCTTCCAAGGAGCGAGCCCCCTGACGGAGTTGCAGCAGATCAGATGTAGCCATAGCTACTCAGGCGGGGCTCATCAAAGGCCTGTCGGAAGTTCGAGATGAACTGTTGTAGGTCCATTAGCGAGGGGATCATTGTTTTCCCAAAGGGGAGAAGCCCATATTAAGGCTTTCCCCATCAAGGCAGAGACAGGATATTCGCCACTTTCACCGCACCGAAGGGAACTGCCGAGGCAACAGAGAGAACCGTACGAAACATTGGTTCAGAAAGCCGCGGCAGTCCTTAAATCTCCAGCTTAGCGAGAGGGTGCCGGGTAGCTGGGTCACGGAGGAAGCTGTGTCTTCGGGGATCCCGCCAGCAGGTGGCAAGGACCCCAGGTGAGGAGGACAGCCGTTCCACCGTGGCTGCCAGAGTATCAATGAAACTCTAGTGCTGTAGCATCTCCGGGCCATCCCGGGCATGTCCGAGGGAGCAGGCGCATCCGCCAAGTCATGGCCTTGCAATCAGTTATGGAGTCTCAATTTAGTGGACCCTTGGGCCGACCTGCAGGAGACTGGGAAAGGTGTTCAATGTCTCTAGTGAGTGGCAGGCCGGGAGGCAGATGTTCAGGCAGGACGTAGAGATGATCTTCACCCTGGAAACTGGTGCTCCCCCGGGAGGAGTCCGTAGGAGCCCAACCGCTGGGACTTAGGCAGGTAGGTAATCAGGACTGAGAACTGGAACCAGACTAGAACAGTAGACAGGAACTGTAGCAAGACCCGGGGTACTGGAACCAGGCAGGAACTGTAGTAAGACTCGGGTACTGGAACCAGGCAGGTACTGTAGCAGGTAAGCAGGAACCAAGCAGGTACTGTAGCGGGCAAGCAGGAACCTGGCAGGCACTGCAGCAAGCAAACAGGAACCAAGCAGGTACTGTAGCAGGCAAGCAGGAACGGAGCGAGTGCCAAGGCGGCTCACTCCGGGGCACGAAGCAACAGGGAACCATGAGGTAAACCCGTTGCAAGGCAAAGACTGAATGTCCGCGGCCGGCTTATCAAGGCCGCGATGTCTGATTTCAGGAACTGGGCGGAGTCACCACTGGCGGGAAACGGCCTAGAAAAGCGCCCAAGAGGCGCGTGTCGCGCGCCTAGAAGCAGGGGCATCCATGGGAGGCTTCCCGCAGCGCGGGTCCCCGTGGGGACACCACCAAACAGGCCGCAAACCAGGCCTCCAGAAGCGGGAACAGGTCCAGGAGCACAGAGGTAAGGGTCTGGTTGCGGCGGTCGCGGCCAGAACGTAACAAGTGATATCATTTACATCCTGTAATTACTGACCTTTGTTGTTTAATTTTTACTAAGTTAGCAAGCAACTTGCTAGCCTTGTTCCATATTTTTTAGTTTATGTCTAAACTAAATGATTTAGTTTATGTCTAAACTAAATCATTTAGTTTATGTCTAAACTAAATGATTTCTGAGCTCTTTGAAAAAGCAAACTATTCAATGCTCTTTTTGCTTGATCCCATATTTTCTTATTGTCAGACAGAGTCTCAGCATACTTACTCTGGGAATCAGAGACAGCCTGAGGATTTATGCATTCCTGATTTTTTCTGCTTAGAGCCATATGCAATGATATGCCTACTCATGACTGCCTTGCTAGCTGCCCACAACACAACATCTATACCTGCCAATTATCATTAACTCCATATATTCTTTTACTCCTGGGGGAATTCTGCGCTACTGCGAAACGCAGAATTTGCGCGGAATTTCCCCTCTGCGCAGAATTGCCAAATTCTGCACAGAAAACAGCAGAGGAGACCCCAGCATGCTGCGAACGGAGCGCATCCCACAGCACATGGGACGCGCTCCATTCGTGGGGAAGATGAAGGCCCGGTGCGCCGTTCACGGCAAAAAGGGAAGGCCCCCGTGTGCCATGAACGGACTGTGCTCCACTCAAGGCGAAAATGGAAGTCCCCAGGTGTGCCGCGAACAGCACGCCCTGACCTTCATCTTTGCCGCAAACAGAGCGCATCCCGCGACACATGGGGGTCTTCCCTTTTCCTGCGAACGGCGCGCCGGGCCTTCATCTTCACCGCGAACAAAGCGCGTCCCGCTGAATGACGGTGAGAATGTGGTGTCAGAGAGGGGAGGGGGAGGGTGAGAGAGAGCAGGAGGGTGTGAGAGAGCATGGGAGGTAAGAGAGGGTAGGTGGGGGGGGGGGGGGATGCTTAAGTGTGGGTTTCAGAGAGAGGGATCCTATATGAGGGGAGGGGGAATGCCGTGGAAAGAGAATGTGCGTGTGAGAGAGGAGAGGTGGTGGGGGGGAGGGTGAGAGACAGCTTGGTTGGTAAGAGGGGGAGTGGCGGGGGATTCTTGAGTGTGGGTTTCAGAGAGGGAGTCTATATGAGGGGGAGGGGTGTGGGGGAGGGAGGGTGACAGAGAGCAGGAGGGTGTGAGAGAGAGCATGGGAGGTAAGAGAGGGGGGGCTGGGGGGATGCTTGAGTGTGGGTTTTCAGAGAGAGGGAGCCTATATGAGGAGATTGTGAAGGAATGTGTGGTGTGTGTTGTGTGTTAGAGATTGGGAGCTCATGTGTATGAAAAAGGGACTGTGTGTATGTGAGGGTGCTAGCCTGTATGAAGGGATTGTGTATGTGTGAGACAGAGCCTGTGTGAAGGGCTGCGTGAGAGAGGGACATAGGAAGCCTGTGTGAGAATGTATGTGTGAAAGAGAAAGGGAGCTTGTGTGGGTGTGTATGCAAGAGAGAGGGCCCTGTATGAGGGGATGTGTGTGTGTGTGTGTGTGTGTGTGCGCGCGCGAGAGAGTGAGAGAGCCTGTATGAGGGTGTTTGAATGTGGAAGGGACACTCTTACAGTGAATTTCTAGGGAAATTCTGCTCAAAATATTTAAAATTCTGCAACTTTAAGTAATAACTTTTTTCTGTAATAATTTAAAATGTAATTACTTAAAGACTGACATGTAAATTGTGTTATTTTGACCAATATACAGTTTGCAGAATTTTGCAGAATGTCCAGTTTTTGTGTGCAGGATTTTAAATTTTTTTGCGCAGAATTCCCCCAGGAATAATTCTTTCCATCTGGCCCTTAAATGTTCTTTACATTTTTTATCTTGATACAGACTAAGATTCATGCTCCAGTTCATAGCTCTTTGTCCCAAATCGAAGGCCCACCATTACTCCGCAATTAATAAGTAATCCAACTTTGAGAAGCTTTTATGTGGGTTGGAGTAAAATGTTAAATCACTATCTCCAGGATGGAGATAGTGAGTATATCATTATAAACCGGTTTGCATGGTTTGGATGGTTTACAATCAATACTTGAGTCCACCACTATGTTAAACTCTCCACCCACAATTAACCTATAGTCAGAAATGCACAGCAATACAGAGGTCACCTCTTCGAAAAAAGCATGACTATATACATAAGGGCTATACAGATTGCATATCCCCACTTTACTTCCTGCCGTACTACCAAATATATTTGTTCTCTTCATTTACAACCTGGTGCTCTAATTGAAAAAGAGCCTGCTTATTTATCAGTATAACCGCTCCTCTTTCCTTCCTCAAATAGGAAAAGGAATATCATTGCCCAACCCAATCCCTTCTTACTTTATATGCTCTTCCTTCCCTAAATGTGTTTTGCAGTAGTAAAGTAAGGGCTTTACACCTTTCAAACATATCAAGCAACTTCCTCCGCTTAACGGGAGAGTGAATCTCATCCACATTTAATGTATAGATATTTATTTCAGCCATATTTCACAAATAATAAAGAATAGGATCAGTTTCCAGCATCCTAAAAACAATGTATCAGCATCTATTCCCAAGTGCAACCCAGCTTCAACATTCAGAAGGTTGACAAATTTGCATGCCTCCATGGCCAGTCTTTCTTCTCTTATTCCCATACCTCCATTCTCTTCCTTCCTTCATACAACCCATACTAAAATCACACACCCCCATCCAAACATCCACACATTCTCCTCTCCTTCCACCTATTTTGCTCCACTTATGAATCTCTCCATCCCCCGCCCCCTCCAAAGGACCACACCCCATATACCCCATACTTCTCCCAGGGTGTGCCTGGGCTGCTTCCCCCCAAATCATAATAGTTTGTGAAAACTCAGCATGTCAACAATCAGCAATATGCCAACTAGCATAGCCTCCTGTACATATAGCAACTTCCCAAGACCTCCTGGCCGTGAAGGGTGGGTCTGAAGGGCTGGCAGAAAGCTGCTAGAGGGTCTCATGGTGATCACATCCCTCACCTTATCTTTGAAGAGATTCTCTGCTGTACACAGCAAGTCAGCAAGTCTTTCCTGTACCTCCAGTTGGAGATCCGAGGCCTGCAGTCTTGTCATTCTGCGGGCACTGATTCCCACTGCAGAGACTCTCAATGCAGTCTCGAAAATATCATAAGTTGAATAAACTTCATGTTTTCCACATTCCAGGCCCTGCCGCACCAGCGATAAGAAGGGGTCTTGCTGCTGTTGAGGTAGTCGCTCGGCCACCTCCTGCACCTGCTTCCAGAGGTTACATGAGTATTGGCTCAAGTAGAACTGATAAGAGGCGATGCGGGCAATAAGCACATAGACCCTGGAATACTTTCTTCCCAAGAGCATCCAACACTCTGTGATCCTTGCTCAGGGGTGCCGAGGCATGGGTCTGAGAGCTCTCGGCCTTCTTGAGAGCAGATTTGACCACTACCGATTTGGTGTGACAGCTGACACTTCTAGAACCTGGTAGCCTGTTGGACGAGGTAAACCTCCATCCGCCTTCCTGTTGACAGGAGGTACTGTGAGGGGGTGTTCCCAGATCCTCAGCAGGAACTCCTTAAAAGATCTCGTGTATCGGGACCACCACAATCTCTTTAGGAGCCTCTATGAACTGGAGGATTTCCAGGACCTTGTGCCTGACATCCTCCATCAACTGAAAAGGGATAACCTTGGCTATCACCCCCACAAAACCTGCGAAGATCAAGTCCTCCAGTGGAGACCTCCTCCATTCCTCTGGAAAAGACTGCTCTGAAGGGAAACCCTCTGAGTCCTTGGAGAAGGATTCTGCAGAGTCATCCCCCTAGGGGTCATATGGGGCCTCATCCTCACTGTAATCCACAGGGGATTGGGCCCTAACTGCTCGGCCTTGATCCAGAAGACATGGCACCGGTGGCACCGGCAAAGCTGGGTGGGGGGGCTGCAGGCCTCAGTGTACCTGCTGGTCTTGACAGAGCTTCCTCCTCAGAGGAACAGTCAATGAGAACCATATCGGTCGAGGGAAGCACTGTGCCCCACCGGGCATCGATGGCCTCCTGGGAACCGACAACTGAGTCTGTAACACACCAATGAGTATACTGAGCAGTCCCAGCAGGGACAGCACAGGCGCTGACACAGTCAATGCTACGGCTCAATGCCCTGCAATGCCTGCTCCACTGCCAGCTGGTCTCTCTGTTCTGACTCCTCCTTGAAAGTTGCCTGTGCCAAAACCGAATGAGAGGCAGGAGGGGTGGCCAGATCTTCTTCTGAATCCCGAGGTGGATCGGCGACTGGCACCAGGACTAGTGGAGACTGTTGCGGGTCCCCAGTATCAATGAAGGATGGGCACTCCTCGCTATGGGGTGCCCTTCCACCGGTGGAACCGAGGATAGTTGACCTGTGCTAAACCTTCCTCGGTTTCCCTCAGTGCGAATCAACTTGTCCGCCAACACATTGTCCGCCAACTTGTCCGCCAACACATTGTCCATGCCCGGCAAATAGGTGGCTGTGAGGTACATCAAGTGGGAAAGGGCCCACGCCCATATCTGTGCAGCTTCCTGACACAGAAGGTAAGAGCCCATTCCCCTTGCTTGTTGATGTACCACATCACCACCTGATTGTTGATTTGAATCAGGATAGGTTGTTCAAAAGGCAATCCTGAAAAACCTTGAGGGCATATCTAATCGCCCGAAGCTCCAGGAAATTTATCAGATGTTTGGCTTCCTCTGGAGACCAGGTTCCCTGAGTCTCCAGGTTGGAGGCGTCTGTTGTCAAGGTAATTTGAAGTTCTGGAGTCTGAAATGGAAGGCCTTGAAGTAGATTGGAGTGTTGCATCCATCAGGCGAGCAACAGGCGGAGCTGGACATTGGTTGACAACTTGAACCCACTGGGATTTTAGGGTCCACTGCATTACTCTCATGGCTAGGCGGGCCATTGGAGGGTCATGCACCGAGGACGCCATGTGATCCAGCAGTATGAGGAAAAGACGAACAGTTGAGGATACTCGAGTCTGTAGATGATGCGCTAGAGAGGGTAGGCTGAAAGCTCAATCCTGAGGGAAGAAGGCTTTTGCCTGTATATTGTTTAGGTTGGCCCCTCTTAAGGATAGGGTTTGGGAAGGAACTGTCTTGGACTTGGGATGGTTGATTAAAACCCTAGGGAGATCAAGGTATGTAGAGTGAGACGCAAGGACGTCAATGCGGCTTGCTGAGTCGCAGCTCTTATCAACCAATCGTCGAGATAAGGGTAGGCATTAACCCCCTGACTCCTGAGAAAGGCTGCGACCACTAAGAGGCATTTGGTGAAGACTCGAGGAGCAGATGCTAGGCCGAAGGTTAGTACACGGTTCTGGAAGTGACAAGGGCTGACCAGGAATGGCAAGAATTTGCGATGAGATGGAATAATTGAGATATGTGCGTATGCGACTTGGAGATCCAGAGAGCACAGCCAATCTCCTCTTTGTAGAAGAGGAAGTAGAGAGCCCAAGGTTACCATTTTTAATTTTTTCCCTTTGCAGATACTTGTTTAGGGCACAAAGGTCCAGGAATGGATGAACACCACCTGACTTTTTGGGGATGAGAAAATACCGGGAACATAAGAACACAACAAATTGCCATGCTGGGTCAGACCAAGGGTCCATCAAGCCCAGCATCCCGTCTCCAACAGAGGCCAAACCAGGCCACAAGAACCTGGCAATTACCCAAACACTAAGAAGATCCCATGCCACTGATGCATTTAATAGCAGTGACTATTCCCTAAGAAAATTTGATTAACAGCCGTTAATGGACTTCTCCTCCAAGACCTTATCCAAACCTTTTTTGAGCCCAGCTACACTAACTGCACTAACCACATCCTCTGGCAACAAATTCCAGAGCTTTATTGTGCGTTGAGTGAAAAAGAATTTTCTCCGATTAGTCTTAAATGTGCTACTTGCTAACTTCATGGAATGCCCCCTAGTCCTTCTATTATTCGAAAGTGTAAATAACCGATTCACATCTACCCGTTCAAGACCTCTCATGATCTTAAAGACCTCTATCATATCCCCCCTCAGCCATCTCTTCTCCAAGCTGAACAGCCCTAACCTCTTCAGCCTTTCCTCATAGGAAAGCTGTTCCATCCCCTTTATCATTTTGGTTGCCCTTCTCTGTACCTTCTCCATTGCAACTATATCTTTTTTGAGATGCGGCAACCAGAATTGTACACAGTATTCCAGGTGCCATCTCACTATGTAGCAATATAGAGGCATTATGACATTTTCCATTTTATTAACCATTCCCTTCCTAATAATTCCTAAAAATCTGTTTTCTTTTTTGACTGCTGCAGCACACTGAGCAGACGATTTTAATGTATTATCCACTATGATGCCTAGATTTTTTCATGGGTGTTAGCTCCCAATATGGAACCTAGCATCATGTAACTACAGCTAGGGTTATTTTTCCCTATATGCAACACCTTGCACTTGTCCACATTAAATTTCATCTGCCATTTGGATGCCCAATCTTCCAGTCTTGCAAGGTCCTCACAATCCGCTTGCAAGGTATCACAATCCGCTTGTGATTTAACTACTCTGAATAATTTTGTATCATACGCAAATTTGATAACCTCACTCATCGTATTCCTTTCCAGATCATTTATATATATATATCTACTGAAAAGCATCGGTCCAAGTCCAGATCCCTGAGGCACTCCACTGTTTACCCTTTTCCACTGAGAAAATTGATCATTTAATCCTACTCTCTGTTTCCTGCCTTTTAACCAATTTGTAATCCACGAAAGGACATCGTCCTATCCCATGACTTTTTAGTTTTCTTCGAAGCCTCTCATGAGGGACTTTGTCAAACGCCTTCGGAAAATCCAAATACACTACATCTACCGGTTCACCTTTATCCACATGTTTATTAACCCCTTCAAAAAAATGAAGCAGATTTGTTAGGCAAGAATTCCCTTGGGTAAATACATGTTGACTGTGTTCCATTAAACCATGTCTTTCTATATGCTCTACGATTTTGATCCTGAGAATAGTTTCCACTATTTTTCCCGGCACTGAAGTCAGGCTCACTGGTCTATAGTTACCCGGATCGCCCCTGGAGCCTTTTTTAAATATTGGGGTTACATTGGCCACTCTCCAGTCTTCAGGTACAATGGATGATTTTAATGATAGGTTACGAATTTTAACTAATAGATCAGAAATTTAATTTTTTAGTTCCTTCAATACCCTAGGATGCATACCATCCGGTCCAAGTCATTTGCTACTCTTTAGTTTGTCAATCTGGCTTACTGCATCTTCCAGGTTCACAGTGATTTTGTTCAGTTCATCTGACTCATCACCCATGAAAACCATCTCCGGAACTGGTATCTCCCCAACATCCTCATTAGTAAATACAAAAGCAAAGAATTCATTTAGTCTTTCTGCAATGGCCTTATCTTCCCTAAGAGCCCCTTTAACCCCTCTGTCATCTAATGGTCCAACCTACTCCCTTCACAGGTTTCTTGCTTCGGATATATTTTAAAAAGTTTTTATTATGTTTTTTTGCCTCTTTGGCCAACTTCAATTCAAATTCTCTCTTCGTCTGTCTTATCAATGTTTTACACTTAACCTGACAATGCTTATGTTTTATCCTATTTTCTTCAGATGGATCCTTCTTCCAATTTTTGAAGGATGTTTTTTTGGCTAAAATAGCCTCTTTCACCTCACCTTTTAACCATGACGGTAATCGTTTTGCCTTCCTTCCACCTTTCTTAATGTGTGGAATACATATGGACTGTGCCTCTAGGATTGTATTTTTAAACAATGTCCATGCCTGTTAACACTTTTAACCTTTGCAGCTGCACCTATTTTCCTCATTTTATCAAAGTTTCCCTTTTGAAAGTTTAGTGTTTGAGCTGAAGATTTACTTATTGTCCCCCTTCCAGTTATTAGTTTGAATTTGATCATGTTATGATCACTGTTGCCAAGTGGCCCCACCACCATTATCTCTCTCACCAAATCCTGTGATCCACTAAGAATTAAATCTAAAATAGCTCCCTCTCTTTTTGGTTCCTGAACCAATTGCTCCATGAAGCAGTCATTTATTACATCCAGGAACTTTATGTCTCTAGCAAGTCCTGATGTTACATTTACCCAGTCAATATTGGGGTAATTGAAATCTCCCATTATTATTGCACTGCCAAATTGGTTAGCTTCCCTGATTTCTCTAAGCATTTCATCAACTGTCTGACCATTTTGACCAGGTGGACGGTAGTATACTCCTATCATTATACTCTTACCTAACACCCATGGGATTTCTACCCATATAGATTCTACTGAGTATTTAGTCTCTTGTATGATCTTTATCTTGTTGGACTCTCTACCTTCCCGGACATAAAGTGCCACACCCCCACCAAGTTGATCCTCCCTATCATTGCGATATAATTTGTACCCTGATATAGCACTGTCCCATTGGTTCTCCTGCTACCACCAAGTCTCTGTGATGCCAATTATGTCTATCTCATCATTTGCTGCTATACACTCTAACTCCCCCATCTTAGTTCTTAGGCTTCTGGCATTGGCATACAGACATTTCAAAGTGTGTTTTTATTTGTATTAACAACCTGCTTTTCAGTTGTTAGGGATAATTCGGAAATCATGAGCTTCGGTGATTTTTTTACATATAGTTACATGGACTATGTTTGCTTTTAATGGAACTTCTCTGTTGGGATGCCCTAACTCTCCTGTTTCATTAGTATCCTTCAAGGATACATTTCTCTGAACCATGCACTGTTGAGTGACTGTCGGCTTTCCCCCTTGTTCTAGTTTAAAAGCTGCTCTATCTCCTTTTTGAAAGTTAGTGCCAGCAGCTTGGTTCCACTCTGGTTAAGGTGGAGCCCATCCTTTTGGAAAAGTCTCCCCTTTCCCCAAAAGTTTCCCCAGTTCCTAATAAAGCTGAATCCCTCTTCCCTGCACCATCGTCTCATCCACGCATTGAAACTCTGGAGCTCTGCCTGCCTCTGGGGACCTGCACGTGGAACAGGGAACATTTCAGAGAATGCCATCCTAGAGGTTCTGGATTTCAGCTTCGTACCTAAAATCTTAAATTTGGCTTCCAGAACCTCTCTCCCACATTTTCCTATATCGTTGGTGCCCACATATACCACGACAGCTGGCTCCTCCCCAGCACTGTCTATAATCCTATCTAGGTAATGCGTGAGGTCTGCCACCTTCGCACCAGGCAGGCAAGTTACCAGGCGGTCCTCACGTCCACCAGCCACCCTGCTATCTACATTTCTAATAATCGAATCACCAACTATGATGGCCAACCTAACCCTTCCCTCCTGGGCAGTAGCCCTGGGAGACTTGTCCTCAGTGCGAGAGGACAATACATTACCTGGAGAGCAGGTCCTTGCTACAGGATCACTTCTGATACACTAGGATGATGTTCTCCTACTGGGAGACCTTTCTGATCCAAGGCAGCACTGGGGCTGCCAGACTGGATTTGGGTCTTGGCTACTATGTCCCTGAAGGTCTCATCAATGTACCTCTCTGTCTGCCTCAGCTCCTCCAAGTCTGCTACTCTAGCCTCCAGAGATCGGACTCGTTCTCTGAGAGCCAGGAGCTCTTTGCACCGAGTGCACACATACAATCTCTCACCGGCAGGTAAGAAATCATACATGTGACACTCAATGTAAAAGACTGGCAAGCCCCTCTCTTACTGCTGGACTGCTGCCTTCATCTTAGTTTTATTGAGTTCCTAGTTAAGTTTAGGATATTAAGGGTGTTGGAATGAGAGTACTTTAAATGTACAGGTGAATTTACTAATTAATCAGCTAGTCTCCTACAAGGGGATGATTAAACTTTCAATAAGGGCTGGTACAATAGTATGATTTAGATAAGACCCTGATTGATTTTTAATCAGAAAGTGTCTCGTGCCTAAAAATCAAACTCTAAAGAATATATCCCTTAATTTCACCTTTCACCAAACTTTTATAAGCCCAAAAATTTCTGAAAACAATACTTACCAATCTTCTTTAACCACCTATAAATTAATCTTCACTCAGTTAATGGAAGGGTTTGAGATTCTGGGATGCTGGGAGCAGTATGCAAATGAGCCTTCCGGTCCTCCTCTACTGCAAAGGGGGCGGGGCCTCTGGAAGCTGGGGCTGTGGACGTCAATCCCTGTATCGCTTGCGGTGACTTCCGGACTCCTCTCCCGGGGGATGCTGGGAGCAGTATGCAGATGAGCCTTCCGGTCCTCCTCTACTGCGAATAGAATCCCTGCCCCTGTTGGGAGAGAGGCACTGGTTCTATTGCCTGGGACTGGAGGAGGGTTGACACCTCCAGTTCTAGAAGGAGAGAGTGGTCGGACGATCCCCACATCAGCCAAGGTGGGGAGTCCGCCAGCAAAGTCAGGAAGTTGAGGTGGTAACCTTGAGTGACTACCGCCAGCACCACTGATCGGTGGTGACTGTGTGCCAAATGTTGGTGAAGTGGCACAATCGACCTCCGACCGGTACCGATGGAAGAGGAGGTTGGCATATGCTCTCCAGGGAGGAGTAAAAATCCTGACGCTGGTCCCGGCTGAGGAGCTGGTTGGGTCTTCTGAGGCCAGGATTGTCTAGATTGACCTTTTTGATAAGGTTTGGAAGGGCGACCTCGGGGAGCCGGAGGATAATACCTTCTTGTTTTGTAGGCTGGCCACTTAGAGTCTCGCCTGAATGTCCTCTTGGAGGTGGACGAGAACTCAGTAGGCACTGAAGAGAGTTGACACAGCGTTTCATGGTGGTCCTTTAGCTGCGCTACTGTCTCCTGGATCTTATCTCCGAACAGATTATCTCCAGCACAGGGCAGGTCAGCCAACCTGTCCTGCACCTCTGGTCTTAGGTCGGAGGATTTCAACCAGGCCCCCCTTCTTGCACTAATCCCCACTGCAGACACCCTAGAGGCAGTGTCAAATATATCGTATGCAGCGCGGACCTCATGTTTGCCTGCCTCTAGGCCTTTTTGAGCCAAAGCATTAAGGTCATCCTGAATTGGTCAGACAAAGATTCAGAGAAATCTTGGATTTTCTTAAAAAGGTTTGTTATTCTGGGTCATGTATAACTGGTAGGAAGTAATGCGAGATATAAGCATTGAACTATGAAAGACCCGTCTGCCAAAAGCATCCAGGGACTTCTGTTCCTTCCCTGGAGGAATGAGGTTTGGAATGCTGTGCTTTTTTTTTGGGCTGATTCCACACCCACAGTGTGATGATCCAGTTGTGATCTCTGAAACCCAGGAGCTGACTGTACAAGATAGGTGGCATCTATCTTACGGTTAACAGGCGGAACTGAACATAGGTGCTCCCAATTCCTCTTTAGTAGATCTATCAGGATTTCATGAATAGGAATAGACATGATTTCCTTAGGAACATCAAGAAACTGGAGAACCTCCAGCATCTTATGCCTTGAATCCTCTTCTGTGAAATTGAAAAGGAATTGTCTCAGACATTTCTTTAATGAAGTTAATAAAGGAGAGATCCTCAGGAGGAGAATGCCTTCTCTCTTCAGGAGGAGTTGGTTCTGAAGGCAGATCATCTGTATCCTATGAAGAATCATCAGTCCAAGGATCTTCAGAGGGGAGAAATGGCATTATTCCCGAAGGGCCAGGCCTAGGCATCGACGGCATCGGAGGTGGCACTGACGGCATCGATGGAGGCACCGACGGCATCGATGGATGAGTCGGTGGCAGAATTCCAGACGATGGTATGGGTATCGGTGTTTCTTCATCTTCCGATGACAAGGGTATCGGCGTCGAAGGAAGAGGACATACCGATGTCTTCGGTTCCAGCGGCGGAAGAGCACCAATCAACGCATCCAGTCTACCTAGTAGCGGTGTGAGCGCCACAGGAATCAGATTGGTGACTGGCTCGGGCACTGGTACCGGTGTCGATGGAGGCTGGAAGCCCTGCAGTGCCTTACCGATGACCTCTTGGATCATCCGATCCAATTCCTCACGGAAGCATGGAGCGTGGAGCCTGGAGTAGGAGGCAGTACTGGCATAGCCAGAGGTCCACTGGTGAAAGTGGAATTGCGGCTCCCTGCACTGATGAAGGTGGGGAACGCCTTGGTGACCCGGTCGCAGAGGAGGATGGGGCCTTCTCTGCACGGGATTTCTTCGTCGGTGGCTCTGTTGACACCGATGCCGAGGGCTTGTCTGGATCAATGGACTGAGCCTTCCGATGCCAGTGTCGACGCTTTTCACGATGTTCTCCTCGGTCCTTCTCCTGAGGCGATGAGGAAGAAGTCGACACCTTCGGAGAAGAAGAAGCCAGTCGGATAGCATCAGTGTCCCGCTGCTGGCAAGAGGTCGATGGCACCGGCTCATTCAAAGTCGAAGCGGTTGATGGAGTCGGGGATTTTGAATGAAAAAGAAACTCCATCTTTTCTAAGCAGGCTTTACGGCCCTTTGGCGTCATTTGGGCACATTTGGTGCAAGATAGGATATCATGGGCGGGCCCCAAGCACAATATACAAACTCTATGTGGGTCTGTGATGGACATTGTCCGAAGTCAATCGGGGCACCGACGAAAACCCGATGCCATGGCTTCGACAAAAATTTAGCCACAGTACGGTCGATGGCCAGTAGGTCCTGAAGGGAAAATTCGATGGGAATCGACCGCAAACGAGGGTAAAGCTTACCTTTCGCCCACGGATACAGATATCTATGGGGGGACCCCATGGGGTAGAATTTTTTGAAAATTTTTAAACAAGTTCCATGAGGAAAATTCCTGTCAGGAATCTCTAGAGAGCTCCTCAACCCACGTGGCTACTGCTGCACGGAAAATAAGAGACTGAAGGGGGATCCCTGCTGAATGCAGGGTTAGTGCCATGCTGGGCATGCCCAGTAGGTGCCAATCAAAGTTCTAGAAACTTTGACAAAAGTGTTGCATGATTGGGCTCCATCCTGTGATGGCACCCATATGTGAGGACTACCATCCTGCTTGTCCTGTCATTTTCCATCACACAGATTGCTAACTAGTGCTCTCCAGGAAGGTCATAGGGGTGGGTATTTACTACTAAGCATGCAGGTTTCCTTTCTATTTGTACATCTGGCAGCCATGTGCTGGACAGTACATTTAAAAAAGATTTTGTGAACATATGGGTCCTGCTTTAAAATACGGAAGATCTGTACGATGTTCATTATCACAGATAATCAAAATAGAACGTTCCTTCTGTGATTCATTTCTATCATGTTGTCAAAGACACTATACACAATCATATTCGCCGAGTGGGGCAAAGCTTTGCAAAACAGATTTCAGCCGCAGTTTACCAGTTTTAATCAACATGTAGTGGTCCATGCACTCCTGGTCGGGTGATAGGTCAAAGGTCAGTAAGGTCTATCCTTTGTAAAACCCGTGACAATCAATCAATAATGCACTTTCTTTCTTTCAAATGTTTACCCGTTGCTTTAACCAGTTGCATGAATTCTCTGACAAAGCATACATTCTCGAAGTCTGGTTTGAGAAGCTTCCCGGAAACTTCCTCATCATCCACATCAAAATTAATATCGTAATGTTTAAAATTGAAGGGGGTTTTAGTGTAATTACCACTGAAAGTGTTATTATCCACAAACCCCAATACGATAAGTTTGAGTAATTGACCCAAAAAGAGGTTTTCGTGCTTAGTCACTCGGGCTCTGTGTCTTTATAAAACAGACCACTTGTAAACTCTGTTTTGAGAGGTCCATCACCATAACTGAGAAGCAACTTTATGAGGGTAGCAGTTGTTGCTCTGACTAATGAATCGGTCTCTGAGAGTGATATCCAGCTGGTTGGTTCATGAGCGCTACTTTGGCCCCTATGACAAGATCTGCCCCATCTTTCATAATTTTACAGGTCAGGTACAGCATGTTGTTTAAATCTAGGTATTCCTCACCATGTCCGGCTATATAAAAATCTAAAGGGGCTGTTTCAGACAAGGAAGATAATGGTGGAATTTCCACATAAATTATTTTTTTGATGTTGATTTGAGTGGGGTCTAGTTGAAACAGATCCAATTCTGATTCCAAGCATTCTTCAGATCCCCGATGTACAAATGCCATAGTACTTTAGAATATATCTTGCTTCCTGGAGGAGAGGTTTCTCTTAGACTTGCGGTTAGGCTTCAGAGACTTGCCACATTGGGCATCTTTCTTTTAAAAGGTTCAGGAGGACCCTGTTGATTGGTTCTCTTTCTTTTAACAATTCTTCTAATCACCACTAATCGTGACCCTGGCTGCTCAGTGTTGTCATTCATTTTATTCAGAATGGCCTTGTGACATGGCCCATAACATGTTTGGCGATGTTTGTTAAACCTCATATGAAAAGTGCAGCAACAATCTGTGCTGCATAATAATTTCTGTGTACGCTGGGATCACCATAGTCTTTAACCTCAACCATTTTTAAAAAAAACAGCTTTCCGGAGTTGCAGGTGTAGCTTAAGGATCATCTTCCCATAACAAAATGAGATGTGTTGGTTCTGGTCTGTCTATTTCAAACATTATAGTGTCAATGTGCTGCTTGTTCCCAGAGACATAATGTGGCTTATCACAAGTGAAGGTAATGAACTCATCCTTTACCCCTATAGCAGGAACATAGCGAAGTAGCTGCACAAAATGTTCTCCCACCAGTTGGTGCTCTACAATACCTGTGTACAGGTATAGGGTATTAAACCCACCCG
Source organism: Rhinatrema bivittatum (assembly GCF_901001135.1). NCBI lineage: Eukaryota > Metazoa > Chordata > Amphibia > Gymnophiona > Rhinatrematidae > Rhinatrema > Rhinatrema bivittatum. The sequence goes on along the minus strand of NC_042619.1, from coordinate 281,567,061 downwards.
TGATATCTGTTGGATAGCAAGCGCTGTGTATTCGTTTTAGCTTCTAGCCCTAAAATGCTCATTAAATCACCCTTTGTGAAAATTACTGCGTTAACCTCTGATTTTAATTTGATTCTTCGAGTATTGGGGTCATAAATGATCTGTGGTGGTATGGGCTTAAAGAGACCATTCATATCATGGTTCATTCAGTCCACTAAACTTTGAATGGTTGCATAATGCCCTCTTCGTACAACAAAGTGATGCTCCATGCTTCCAAGGTGACCATGTACTTATGATCATCTTTATTATCACCCCATGTGTGCGGGTACTGTATTTACACCAGCCCCACCTTCCCATGGTCCCTGTAGGTCCAATGGCCTAGCAAATTGTATCGTGAAATTAGAAATGGTATTTTGTGGAAATAACCTTACATAGACATTATGTAAAATCGCCCTTCATTCATTTTTCTTTTTTTATGATACAAGGCCTTTTCAAATCAAACATCTTGAACCTCTGATGCCTTTATCCAACTGTTATATTTTTCAGGCCACCCCCGCCATTTCACAAAACACTGTTTTGTTCTTTCCTCTCCCTTTTACCTTAAGAACCTTAGCAATGAAGTATATTTTATCATTTCGAGGGTTAATTTTCAATAATTCTTCAAGATAAAAAGAACCTTGAATGGCTTCCTCACTATAATCTTGTACCTTGTACACTGTTTTCTGCCCTATGTTTAAAACATCCGTTAGTATAAATATCTCATCAGTCCATGTTTGTTCTTAACCTTTTTCAAATTTCCCTTTAGTTTGACAGTCTAACATGATCCCCCTTTTTAAAAGACAGCTTAGAAGGTTCATGTATGCTGTTATCGCCGTAGATTACTTTCCAGAACCGCAGCGAGTTTGAAGCTGTTACATTGACAGGGCTAGCCTGTACTGTTCTGGGAAAGCTATGGTTATAATTTTTCACAAAAGCCTGCAGCACATCTTAATATCGAAAAGTATTGTGCGATGGAAAGTTTCGCCATATGTTGGATTTTAAGGTTCTGTTAAATCTCTCCACAACCACTGCTTTAAAATCATTGTTGGTCACAAAATGATGAACACCTCTATGATTTAACAAATTCTTCATAGTGCTATTTAAAAACTCTTTACCCTTGTCTATTTGTATTTTATTGTGAATATAGCCACCATTAAATATATTTTCAAATGCCTTAGCCACTTCATGGCCTGTCGTTTTTAGGCTTACAATCCATACATATTTTGACACGATATCTACCACAGTTAATAAGTATTTGTAGCCGTTGTTATAACCAAACAAGGCGGTCAGGTCAACCAGATCAGCCTGCCATTGTACATCCACATCTGACACAATGGTTTTGTTTCTTTTAACATGTGTCCTTGCAGGTCTGTGTAAAGAAAAACTATTTTGATCTGTAAGCCATTCAATTACTTGTTTTCTGGTCACTGTTTCATTACATGTTTTAGCAGCCTGAAAAAGAGTATTTATTCCACCAAAATTTCCTATAGCGCCTCGGTCATAATTTATTTACTAGCTGCTCGTGCATGGTTGCAGTGGTCTGTATTTAAAACAAAAACTCAAGCCTTGTTTTATTCACTATTGCATGCCTGAGTTTCTAGTACCCAACCCCCACACTCTGCTATTAATCATCCTTTTTGTATACTACAAATGGATCTGCTTACATTTCATCTGCATGTCTTCTAGGCAGGGTCATTGGGCATGTGTATTTACACTGAGGGGGAAGAGGGAAGGGGCGGGGAGAGATAGAGCTTCCTGCTATGTCACAGCTAGTAACATTTCACTCTGTATGCCAGCCAGGCAGGCTACTTGGGCTTGCGTATTTACACTGAGGGGAGGAGGAAGGGGAAAAGAAAGAGAGCTTCTTCCTACAACACAGCGAATAACTTTTAAATCCGTGGTCAGAAAGTCCTGTTTCCGGCTCTGTCACACCCCCAGTAGCAATTATTTGGACTTCCATTGAGGTCATCAACAAGCAGACAGGGTCCATTAATTTTGTCATTAAAAATGACAAGACCATTTCTGATGACATTCTAGGGGGCATATTTTTAGGGGGTGGGTTGGACTTCCAGTAATGTTATCAAGTCAGTCAAGGGTCATTTCCTGTGATATCATAAGAGGTGTAACTTAGGGTGGAGAATGGGAGGTACTCCATTCACTTCTATGGGGTGGGAGGGGCATGGTTGGAGTTTGGAGCCGGAGTGGGTAGGGGGTGGGCGGGGCTTAGACCAGAAGTGTACCCATTATACTACTTTTGTTACATCGGTTCTTCAGTTGTGTGTGTTATATTCCTGTTTTCCATGTATCAGATTGATGCCTCCATGTGGTTTTAATAGGCATCACAAAGCAGAACCTTATTAAAAGCCTGATGTACTAAGCTACACAGAATTTAAGTCTACTTCACATGTAAAACTGTCAAGTCATGCATAAATTGCACTTAAGTATAAAATGTCCCATTCTTACAAGAGAAGCAGACTGAATTTTTTGGGCTTAGCAAGCAGAAAAAGTCTACACACAAAATTGTAATTAAATTCATCATTAATAGCTGCTGCAGTGCAAAATCATGCAAAGCTACTCAATGAATTCTGCAGAAACATGAAAATAGCTTTGTAGGCAGGTTTTCATTAAAAAAAGATAACCACTTCAACAAGGTGTAATTATCTTTTTTGTGAATGAGCCTGTAAGAAAATTACACGCAACTTTTCTACTAGACTCATAGCATAAGAGTCCCAGCAGAAAAGTTACACTCAGAATATCATGACTTCTTTGCAAAAACATACACAGCTTAGTACATTAGCCTATAAATTAGACTTCTAATGGTGGCTGTGCCTATGGAGAAGGATCTTTTAAAGCTTTTATCCACTAATATCTCCAAAATTAAATATTACTTAGATCAGGAAAAGGGAATTTAAAGCTTTTATTTAACTGCCAATTGATTTATCTAAAATCACTCTTAATTATGATGACTTAAACGTTTAGCCTCCCTACCTCCCCCAACCAACTTCCCTCCATCGTTGAACTGTAGTTTAAATACTTAAAATTAAATCCAGCGCACCCCATTGGTTCTCTACCAGTTTCAGGTTAAGCCAATTCTTCATTTAAGAGAAAACGTAACAGTGTGGGTAGTTGGCTCCCCCATGTGGGAGAAGGTAAATGGTAAGTTCCTCTAATATATAACTATCTGACCACCATTTTATGTTTTAGAAGATTTTAGTTTCCCTTGCAAGGGCAGCAATGAATCTAGCTGTCCGCTGTTTTTGATTAGGATGGAGGATAAGGCCTCTGAAGGTTTTAGAAGTGAAATCAAGGAAGGATATGAAGTCAGAGAGCCTTCCTTTATTTTGAATATCCATTTTAAAGAACATTTCCTTTTACTAAGCTGGGAATTTTTCCGCCCTCCTTTTCCCTTTTTTTCTGTAAAAGGATTTTTATCTACCTTTTCTGGGTTCCCATTAACTAGGGACTCAGTCTTTTGTGATTGACAAGCAAAAGGGAAAGGTTCCCTCCATCTGCATCCAGAAGGAAGAAGGAGAGAGTGTGAGAAAAGAGTTCTAGAGGACCCCTATAAAGACTCACATGCATTTATTGAAGATTATGAGAGAGGAGGAGTGCAACAAGTATCAACCTAATACTATAAGAAGAAAGGGAAATGTGAAAGAAAACTACTGGAGAGGAGACTGTTCAAATTGGGAAACTTGTGCTGAGGTATATACCCAGGGACTCTGGAATACCTTAAGAACAGAGATTTGCTATCTGGACCCAGTCCACCTTAAGACAGGGAATTCTGAGTAAAGGCTGTCTCCTTTGCTCCAGGAATATAATATAGGCTGAGAGGAAAGCAAAGGAAGAAACCAGACTTTAAACAAGAACAATTTGTGGATAGATCATGAATAAAAACAACTTGTTTGAGTTTGTATTACTGAGAGGTATTTGTGAAAGTGGAATACTATTGGTTTATCTGCACTGTAAATAAAGCATATAGAAGAAAAAAAAGCCTTGACTATTCATTTCAGTATCACACATGATGTCAGTTTGGGGATTTTTCTGTGCTAAGCAACAGTCAGAAATGCATGCCTCAGGAGAAAAGTTCTGAAATATACAGTAGTGCAAGAGAAAAAAAGTTATACAATCAGAAGTGCAGCCTCAAGGCAGAAAAGAAGTGTTTGGTGTTTGGTAAAGTCTGTATTACAGATAACACTGGGGTGTCAAAAGCTGAGGAGAGATCAAGAATGATAAGAAGAGCCTGCTGACTTCAATCAACAAATAAGATTTAGGTCATCCACGAGAGATGATAATGCGGTTTCTGTGCTATGAAGGGATCTGAATCCTGATTGGAAAGGGTCAAGCTGATTTGTAGCTTGTTGTAGCTCTTCTAGTTGAGGCAGTACCGTTTTTTCAATGATTTTGCAGAGGAAGGGAAGATTCAAGACTGGACGCTAGTTGCTAAAGATGTTTGAGTCTAGACCAAGTTTCTTGAGTAAGGGTTTTACCATGCCTTTTTGAGGCATTTCGGGAGGTGGCCTTCTGAAAAGGGAGGCTACGTTACACTTAGCAGGTCCGGCATGTAACTCAATTGGCAATACCGGATATTTTACCGAACAGGAACCAAAGCCCTGTACATTTTCAACACACGCTTTAAACTGCATCCCCTTTTAGAAACCTTATAAGCTGTACACTATTTTTTTGCTGCCAACTTTTGGAAATTGTTCCCTGTGGATCCCTCCGGACACAGCCTCTATGGCAAAACACGGCTATGTTGGGGAACTATACATCTTTGATACTCCTTTAAAGTCTACAATAAAAGCTGCAAAAACTTCACTGCACCATTACTTTGATTTATTTGGAACATCATTATTGATTGGCTTCACATCCTACTCTTCGCTATGTTAACATAATAAACCATCAAGGGACGTGTACCATCAATGGCTGTGTTTAAATATGGGCCTCTGGAACCTCTAACCAGGACTATTAGCCCAGAGGTTACAAATGTAATAGCACAGTTGGTATAATACATTAATAAGTTCAAAACATAACTCAGCTTACCCTAAGATATGGCTGCTCTACAAGCAATGTCTCTTCATCAGTGTAAGTAAATACAGTGAAGTTTGGTGAAAGACTGTCTCTGCAAAATTAACATTTAAAACATAATTAAAAATAAGAAACAGCTTTATAACAACTTTAGTAGGCCTAAAGAATATGCTATAATAAATCTATATTTTAAACATTTACAATTAAATTGTGAATTAAGGATTTGCCTCAATAATTAAACTATCATAAAGCAAAATTGCTTACCTTGTAATAGATGTTATCCCAGGACAGCAGGATGTAGTCCTCACATATGGGTGACATCAGTAATGGAGCCCTATGTACGGAAAACTTCTTTAAAAGTTTCTATGAAACTTTTGACTGGCACCAGAGTGCCTACTGAGCATGCCCAGCATGCCATGATATTCCCTGCCACAGGGGTCTCCCTTCAGTCTTGTTTTGTAGCAATTAGCGTTAGCCAAAAATAAAATAATAAAACGTATTGGACCCAACTCCACGGGGTGGCGGGTGGGTTTCGTGAGGACTACATCCTGCTGTCCTGGGATAACACCTATTACAAGGTAAGCAATTTTGCTTTATCCCAGGACAAGCAGGATGCTAGTCCTCACATATGGGTGATTAGCAAGCTAGAGGCTGAGTCATTTTAAGGTGAAGCAACAGTGAAGTATCGTTGTTGAAATGAATCAGCCGAAGATCACAGCAGGTTGGATGTAGAAGGAGTTGGGGTTATACTGGAAATAAGTTTTTTAAGACAGATTGTCCATAGGCTGAGTCTTGTCTTCCTTCTTTGTCTAAACAGTAGTGAGCTGCAAAAGTGTGAAGAGAACTCCATGTTGCTGCTTTACAAATGTCCAGAATAGGTACAGAGCGAAGGTGCGCTACTGAGGTTGACATCGCTCTGACTGAGTGTGCTTTTACTCGCCCTTGAAGAGTAAGGCCTGCTTTTTCGTAACAAAACTGTATGCAATCTGCTAGCCAATTTGACAAAGTATGTTTACCCACTGGTTTACCAGGTTTGTTTGGATCATAGGATACAAATAGTTGACTGGATTTCCTTTGGACTGTAGTGCGGTTTAAATAGAAAGACAGTGCACGCTTACAGTCCAAGGTATGTAAGGCTCTTTCACCCTGGTGAGAGTGAGGCCTTGGAAAGAATGTTGGTAAAACTATAGATTGATTGAGGTGGAATTCCGTGACTACTTTTGGAAGGAATTTTGGATGAGTACGGAGGACCACCCTGTCATGTAGGAACTTTGTAAAAGGTTCGTATGTGACTAAAGCTTGTAGTTCACTGACCCTTCTAGCTGATGTAAAGGCTATGAGGAATACAGTTTTCCAAGTAAGATATTTAAGGTCACAGGTATCTATGGGTTCAAATGGAGAACCCATAAGCCTGGTTAATACTACGTTCAGGTCCCATTGCATGCTTGGGGAATGAACTGGAGGTTTAATGTGATTTAGACCTCTCATGAATTTACTGACGAGAGGCTGTGTAGAGATAGGTGTGTCGCCCAGCTTGTTATGATAAGCTGAGATTGCACTCAAATGTACTCTTACAGATGAAGTCTTAAGACCAGAGTCTGAGAGATGGTATAGGTAATCTAGTAGTGAGGTAGTGGGGCAAGTGAAAGGATCTAGTGCTTTCTGAATGCACCACAAAGAAAACCGTTTCCATTTGTAGGAATAATTCTTTCTAGTGGAAGGTTTACGTGATGCTATCAGCACTTGAGATATAGTGGCTGGAAGGTTGAGTGGTTGTAAGATCAAGCTTTCAACATCCATGCTGTCAGGGACAGGGATTGAAGGTTGGGATGGCGCAGCTGACCTTGTTCCTGAGTTATGAGATTGGGAGCTACTCCCAGGCGAATTGGATCCCTGACTGAGAGGTCTAGAAATGTGGGGAACCATACTTGTCGAGGCCAGTATGGGGCTATGAGTATCATGGTCCCCTTGTCCTGTTGTAGTTTTACTAACGTTTTGGTTATGAGTGGTATCGGTGGATACGCATATAACAGGCCTGAATTCCAATGGCGAGCAAAGGCGTCCTTTGGCAGGCTGTTCTGCTGCCAGCGGAGAGAGCAGTAATTGTTCACTTTTTAGTTCAGATGGGATGCAAAGAGATCTATTGTTGGTTGACCCCAGCGTTGAAATATCTTGGTTGCTAGCGCTGGGTCTAGAGACCACTCATATGGTTGGAAATGACGGCTGAGGCGATCCGCTACTGTGTTGTGGTTGCCCGCTAGGTAGGTGGCCCGTAGAAGAATTTAGTGTGCTAGGGCCCAGTCCCAAATTTGAGCTGCTTCTTGACAAAGGAGGTAGGAACCTGTTCCCCCTTGTTTGTTGATGTACCACATGGCTACTGTGTTGTCCGTTTGGATCAGAACAGTCTTGTGTGAAAGGCAGTCCTTGACAGCATGTAGTGCATAGCGTATAGCTCAAAGCTCCAGGAAGTTTATTTGAAAGGAGGCTTCGTGTTTTGTCCATGTGCCTTGTGTCTTTAGATGACCAATGTGTGCTCCCCAACCTAAGGTGGACGCATCTGTAGTTAAAGTCACTTGTGGAACTGGTTGCTGGAAAGGTAGGCCTTTGAGCAAGTTGATCGTTGATGTCCACCAGAGAAGGGAAGATTTCAGATCTTGTGTTATCTGAATGGGCGTGGACAATGGTTGAATGGCTTGAATCCACTGATCTTTGAGTGTGCATTGCATTAGTCGCATGGTCAGTCTGGCCATGGGAGTGACGTGAACTGTTGAGGCCATGTATCCGAGTAGGGTGAGGCACTGATGAGCTGTAACTCGAGACTGATTGCGAATAGAGTGTGCTAGGAGAACGAGCGTTTGAGCACGGTCTCTTGGAAGAAAAGCTTTTGCTGTGATGGTGTTGAGATCTGCACCTATGAACTGCAACTGGTGAGATGGTGTGAGATGGGATTTCTCGTAATTGATGAGAAATCCCAAGGAGTGAAGCAACTTTATTGTGAGCTGGAGAGAAGTGAGAGCTCCGCTTTGTGTTTGACTCCTGATGAGCCAGTCGTCTAAGTAAGGAAATACATGCACTCTTTGTTTGTGAAGATGTGCCACCGCTACTGCAAGACACTTTGTGAACACTCGAGGTGCTGAGGCTAGGCCGAATGGTAGCACTCGGTATTGGAAGTGTTGTCCTTCCACCAGAAATCGCAGGTACTGCCGATGAGGAGGAAAAATGGGAATGTTAGCGTAAGCGTCTTGAAGATCCAGAGAGCAGATCCAATCTCCTTTTTGAAGAAGAGGAGGCATGGTGCCTAACGATACCATCCTGAATTTTTCTTTCTTTAGAAATTTGTTGAGACTTCTGAGGTCCAGGATAGGACGTAGGCCCCCGGTTTTCTTTGGAATGAGGAAATATCCGGAGTAGAATCCTCTGCCCCACTGAGGCCTGGGAACTGGTTCTATGGCCCTGGCTCTCAGAAGGGTGGATAATTCTGCTTGCAGGATTGTGGAGTGATGAGTCACTGTCCAAGATGAAAGAGGAGGATTTTCGTTTGGTACAGTGAGGAAATCCAAGCGGTACCCTTGAGCTGTAATTGAGAGTACCCATTGATCTGTTGTGATGGAGGTCCAAGTTTGATGGTAATAAGCTATTCGACCTCCGACTGGTAAGTGTGGAAGAGGATTTCGAGAAGGGCTTCTGCTCTCTGGGTGGTTTTCAAAAGCCTGATGTGGATGCAGTTGGCCCAGGATGCTGGGGCCTAGTAGGCCTCTGTCTAACCTGAGAACGCTGAGTAGGGAGTGGTTGTCTCGCTCTGGTAGCAGGAGGGTAGTATCGTCGAGGGCAATAATATGGTTTTCTCCTTCTCTTCTAGGAGGCCTCCTAGAAGTTTGATGTGTCTCCTGAGGAAGTTGAGACAATTGTTTTAGGGTTTCTGTGTGGTCTTTTATGGTCGCCACTGCCTCCTTGACCTTGTCTCCAAAAAGGTTTTCACCTAGACAAGGTAGGTCTGACAACCTTTCCTGCACTTCTGGCCTTAGTTCAGAGGATTTTAACCAGGCCCATCTCCGAGCCGTGATACCGGAGGCTGATAAACGGGAGGCCGTCTCGAAGCAAACATACTGGCTCTCACCTCGTGCTTGCCTGCTTCTAGGCCCTTATGCACGAGACGGAAGAAACCCTCTTGAAACTGGTCTGGAAGTTGCTGAGAAAGAACTTCAACCTGTTTCCACAGGTCACGCTAATACTGGTTCAAGAATAATTGATAGGAGTTTATCCGTGAGACCAGCATTGCTCCTTGGAAGATCTTTCTTCCTAAACTGTCTAGGAAACGACTGTCTTTGCCTGGAGGTGTGGAAGCATGTTGTTTCAGTCTCTTAGCCTTTTTCTGGGCTGATTCAACCACTACAGATTGGTGTGGCAGTTGAGATTTTTGAAACCCTGGAATGGGTTGGACGAGATATGTGGCATCAGCTCGTTTGTTAACTGCTGCCACAGAGCCAGGGTGCTCCCACATCCGGTACATTAGCTCTTGCAGGACTTTATGCACTGGAATAGCTAGTATCTCCTTAGGAGGATCCACGAACTGAAGGACCTCCAAGGTCTTCTGCCTAGTGTCTATTTCAGAAAGAAGTGAGAATGGAATAGTGTCAGACATCTCTTTAATGAAGTTAGAGAAGGAAAGATCTTCTGGGGGTGATTTCCTTCTGTCTTCTGGTGGTGAAGGTTCAGATAAAATATCTTCCTCAGATGAGATATCATCCCCCGAGTCAGTACCAGTATCCAGTGGATGACCTGATGGTCTAAGAGGTTTAAAAGGAACCTCAGATAGTGGTGTATGTGGTCTCATAGGTGGGATAACACCTGATGAACCAGGTACTGGTTCTGGAAGTGCATCTGAATCCAAACCCTGAGGTGAAGTAGAAAAAACCTGAATTAAGGTGTCTAATTTATCCATTAATGGTTGAAAAATGGAGGATTCTTGACCTGGCATCGATGGTGGTATCTGTGCCGGTAGCCGAATGGGAATTGACGGCATCGGCAGTCCATGCGCAGGAACCGGCGGCATCATCGATGGTTGTGGTGATGGTATGGCCGGAATCGGCATCGAGGGTACCGGTGCTGGAACGGGCGATGTCATCGGAATCGGTGTCGATGGCATCGCTGGCGTAGACGGCTGAGGTCGTGGCATCGCCTCGATGAATGCGTCTCTGACCGCTTGACGTATATATACATCAAGTTCCGCCCGCATGGATGGTGAAAACAGAGCAGCCATGGGGGGAGGCGGTAATGGCAATGCCGGTACCTCCTCAGGGCCCTGAGGAGGCACGGTTCCCTGCGCCGGGGATGTCACAATGTCTCCCTGCGAGTTACAAATTTTAGCAACTATGGAATGAGCCTGGGCAGCTTTCAGTTTTTTGCGCCAAAAGCCTTCCTGCTCTATTATCTCCCTCAAAGTATTGCTGCTTCAACACATCAAGAGAGTGGCTAATAGCAGCATCATCAATAGCCCTAATAGCATCCCTGACCCTTAATATCTTTTGATAGATAATGTTGGATAAAGAGACTTCATGTTGCTGAGTCAAGCAGTCAAGATCCTGCAATAAGGACTTGCGAGTCCTCGCCCGTTCTTTGTTACAATACATTGGTCTTGCAGTGATTAGACCCCTAATAACTGCCTTAGAACAATCCCATAGCGTGGTTGGAGAAATGTCTCCTGATCGGTTGGTGTCAAAATAGGCTTGTAATTGGCATTCTAAATGTTTAACAAAATCATCATCTCGGAGCAGACTGTCATTGAGCCTCCAGCTACGGAATCCATGGTCTGGCTCCTGCAACCTTACCTCCAGCCAGATTGGAGCATGGTCCGACCAATTTATGGCTTCAATGCCAAGTGTACAGACCTCCTTTTGAAGAGTTTTAGTGATAAAGAAGTAATCAATACGAGAGTATAAAGTGCCTGCTTAAACGCCTCCGCTGCTTCTTCAATGGTCTTGACACGGTGGGTGATGCCTTTTACCTGGAACTAGAGGCCCGAAGGGGAATGTTCATTGGTAGCATATGGCACACTCAGCAGGTTAGCTGTGACTTCCCGAAGAGCATATCTTTTGGGTAGGGTAATCGGCGCCAGGTCCTGATAGTTCTCTAGCTTAGTATTTTGCCAGGTAAGATCCTTTATCTGCCTGGATTTATCATAGATCTGCATTTTGAGTGTGAAGTCGTGGCAGCAAATAATGATGTCACATGGCCTAGAGTCACTTCGTGGCTCCAGGGCGCGGTGCGCTCTATCTAGCCATATGTCCATCTGCACAGCCCCCTCGGTGTTCTGTTCAGCAGTTGCTGAGTTTAAAATAAAGGTGCATACTTGCTGTGCCACTGCTTTTGCATCTGCGTACTCCTCCATGTCGGGAACTCCTCTAATTCGTAAATTATTCCTCCTGCTCCAATTCTCCAAATCTTCTAATTTTTCATTAATCAACGAAATATCGGAACGGAGGGTCGACTGCTGTGTAAGTAGGTGGCCAATATCCTCGCTATGCTGATCGACACGCAAGTCATTTTCATCGACCCTGCTGCCCAGAGCGTTAAAATCTTCCTTAAGGTCCGCCATTGCTGCCATGAGGTTGGCCTTCTACTGCCTAAGTTCGGAGCGCAGTTCTACAAACCAGCTCCGGAGCTCATCCCGAGTTGGCAAAGTTGGAATAGAACCGGGCTCAAACAGGCTGTTGCTGCGGGGTGGCTCTGGTGCTTCAGTGGGACAAATCGAGGCGCCAATTTTCTCCGCGGCCATTTTGGCCCCTGCTTCCGCCACCATTTTGCCATAGGAAAACTGCTTTAAATCCGTAGTTTTCTTTTTAGACGCCACAGAAGTCAGTATTACTGTTGCGGACAATACTGAGGGTTGGTCCTGCAAAAAATCGGGTCTTTTTTCGCTAATTTTGACAGTTTACTGCCTGTGGGGAACGGAGCTCCGAGCTCACGCGTCTGCTCTCATCAGCGCCAGAGAGCGCCCCTCCCTCTTAGTAGATTTTAAAGCTAAATTTAGTTAGGTAGTCTACTCTCTAAGAAGGTGGGTAGGTATTTAGCATAGCTAATTCTTCCTGCTGTCTATGGAAAACACTGTTCACAGTAAGAAAACTTGCTTTCTCCATTGACAATCAAGGCTGAATTAGCCATGATGTGTAGGTAGTCCCAAGCTGAGGGTTGCAGCAGAGCATTTGCTGAATAAACAACCAGGAACCCACCATGAAGAATAGATAAATGGATGAACAGGCTACACAAAACTGCTTATCCAAATTTACTGTCACTTTTTTATATTGTCTAGACATTCAAGTTACAGCTCTGCAATGCCTTCAATGGGCACAAATCACAGATGAGCCACTGATGCAGCTCTGACTCTCACTTGATAAGTCTTGACGTAGCATTTGTAATCTGGAGGCCTGTTAGAGCATTACAATTTGTGATATAGTCTGCTAGCCAATTGGACAATGAACGTTTAGTAACTGCTGTACATAGTCAGTTAGGATCATAAGAGATGAATAGTTGCAAGGCTTGATGATGTGGCTGTGTTATCTTCCAGCAATAAACCAAGACTTTTTTATAGTCAAAAAAGTGCAGGGCTTTTTCACCCTCATGTGCATGTGCCCTAGAAAAGAACGTGAGTAACATGACAACTTGATTTATATGAAAAGCTAACACAATCTTTGTCAGAAACTTTGGGTGAATATGGAGCACCACTCTGTTATGGAAGAACTGCATATAAGGAGAGTAATGTACTAATGCCTGAAGTTCACTGACTCTTTTGGCTGACATGATTGCAACAAGGAATAAAGAAGAAGTTGCTTACCTGTAACAGGTGTTCTCACAGGAGAGCAGGATGTTAGTCCTCACATATGGGTGACATCACAGGATAGAGCCCAATCACGGACACTTTTGTCAAAGTTTCTAGAACTTTGACTGGCATCTACTGGGCATGCCCAGGATGGCACTAACCCTGCAACCAGCAGGAGTCCCCCTTCAGCTATAGTAAGGGCCAAAAAATAAAATAAGAAAAACGTAACGAACCCAACACCGCAGAGTGGCAGGTGGGTTTCATGAGGATTAACATCCTGCTGTCCTGTGAGAACACCTGTTACAGGTAAGCAACTTCTGCTTTCTCACAGGACAAGCAGGATGGTAGTCCTCACATATGGGCGAGTACTGAGCTGAGGATGTCTGAGAAATGCACCAAATGTACCCAAAATGTGCAATAGGCACAAGGACTGGGGTGGAATTTGGTAGAGGGCATCCTGAACCTGTTATTGTTTGTAAGGTTTTGGGTGGACCCTTGGACACTGTGGCTGCTGACCACGCCCATGGGGGGAAGTCCCGTGAGGGGCCACAGGTCAGGCTTAGCTTTAGGACACACAACACAGAATTATCTTTTATTAGACAGAGTTGAGAAGCCACCAGAGGTGGCAGTAGTGAGTAGAGATGAAGCCCAACTGGGCTTGTAGTCCCTCAGAACACTAGAACAGCGATCCCTCAATGGCTGTGCTGAAGTGGAGAGAAACTGAGATAGTGAGTACAGTGGAGCATACACAGGGTTCTGGAATAGAGCCTCGTTGGTTGATTACTCACACAGCAGTTTCTCCCGGTAGGTAACACAGGAGCTGGAAAAGAGGCAGGCCCTCGAGGATCACCTGCCTCTTTTATTAGACAGGTGATCCTCGAGGATCTCTCAGAGAGAAGTAGATGGTAACTCACTGATGGTGTAGGCAGCGGTATCTTCCAAGCAGAAGTGGAGTTCAGGCAGCAGGTCCGGGAACATGGGCCCTCGAGGAGCGAGTACCGGTTCCAGACAGCAACCTGAAAGAGAGAGAGGTCCCCGAGGAGCAGGTACCCCGATAGAATAAGTCCAATTACGGAGAGGCAGAGTAGCTAGGTACGGAGAGCGAATCCAATCTGTAAGGAATCCCTTGCTAACTCGATTAGCTAGCAAACTGAGTAGGCTTTTGTATCCGGGATGCGTGACGTCATCCCAGGGGGGACGCCCCTGAGGTTCGCACCAAAGGAAGCATAAGAAGCAGGGCCACGCGGCGCGTGCACTCTATGGTAGCTGAACAACATGGCGAGATGCAGCGCCCAAGCCGGACCGGGGACGCCAGAGGGGACGGCAGGCAGACGCCGAGGCAGCCAGATGTCCATCAACCGCAGGAGGAATCGCCAAAGAGGTAAGGAGGGCGGAGTGGAGATGTCGGGCAGCGACAGTCGTAACAGAACCCTAACGGGTAAGTGGAAAGGTGTTGGTACATCAAGTTGCAAATAGGTTGTGCAAGACAGACTGGCCGAAGATGGAATCTTGTCTGCCAGCCTTGTCTAAACAATAATGGGCTGTAAAGGTATGGAGAGAACTTCAGGTAGCAGCCCTACAAATATCATATCAGGAAGCGGCACCGAGCATAGGTGCACTACTGAAGTTGCCATGGTCCTGACAGAGTGTGCTTTAACACGGTTTTGAAGTGGAATGCCTGCTTGCTGATAGCAAAAGGATATGCAGTCCACTAACCAGGAGGAGAGAGTCTGCTTATCCACAGGTTGTCCCAATCTGATGGAATGGAAAGAAACAAATAGTTGGATGGATTTTCTGTGGGTAGCTGTACGGTCTAGATAGAATGCTAGAGCCCGTTTACAGTCAAGGGTATGCAGAGCCTGTTCTCCTGGATTGGAGTGGGGCCTGGGAAAGAAGGTGGGTAGTATAATGGGTTGATTAATGAAAAACGACCTTAAGCAAAAACTTAGGGTGAGTGCGGAGTACTACCAGGTCGTGCAGAAGTTTAGTGTAAGGCGGGTAGGTAACTAGGGCCTGTAACTCACTAACTCTGCGAGCAGATGTGATTGCCAAAAGAAAAATCACTTTCCATGTGAGATGGCGAAGATCACAGGATTGGAGAGGTTCGAATGGTGGTTTCATGAGCCGACCCAAAACCAGGTTGAGGTCCCAAGAAGGGGCCAGAGGGCGCAGTGGAGGTTTGAGGTGAAGCAAGCCCTTCAGAAAATGTGTTACAAGGGGTTGTACTGAAATGGGAACATCCCAAACACCTTTATGGAAGGCGGCTACCGCACTGACATGCACCCTGATGGAAGAAGTTTTTAGACCTGATTCTGACAAGTGCCAGAGATAGTCTAGAAATTTCGTGGTGGAACAAGTGAAAGGATCAAGGGACAGGGAAGAACACCATAACTTAAACCTGTTCCATTTGTAAAAATAAGATTTTTTTTCATGGAAGGCTTTCGTGAAGCAATCAAGAAACGGGAAACTGGCTCCGAAAGGTTGAGTGGCTGAAGAATTAACCTTTCAACATCCAGGCAGTCAGGGACAAGGCCTGAAGATTGGGGTGGCGTAGGCACCCATCGTTCTGAGTGATCAGAAGCGGGTCCTTCCCCAGGGGAATGTGCCTGCGAATGGAGAGGTCCTGAAGAATCGGAAACTACACTTGGCGAGGTCAGTGAGGGGCTATCAGGAACATGCTTCCCTTGTCCTGATGTAACTTCACGAGAGTCTTTGAGAGAAGTGGAAGTGGAGGGAATGCATATAGGAGACCGGTTGCCCATGAAAGGGAGAACGCATCTCTTGGTAGTGAGTGTTGGCTGCGAGTGAGAGAGCAAAAGTTCTCTACTTTACGGTTTTGAGGGGACGCAAAGAGGTCTATGTAAGGGTAACCCCAATGTTGGAATATTGAGTCCACTACTGTGGGGTTGAGGGACCACTAGTGTGGCTGAAAGGTGCGACTCCTGTCTGCCAACACATGGTCCACTCCCGGCAAGTAGGTGGCCTTGAGGTACATTGAGTGGGAAAGGGCCTCCGCCCATATCTGTGCAGCTTCCTGACACAGGAGGTAGGAGCCCGTTCCCCCTTGTTTGTTGATGTACCACATGGCCACCTCGCTGTCGTCTGAATCAGGATGACGTGGTTGGAAAGGCGATCCTGAAACACCCTGAGAGCATATCTGATTGCTCGTAGTTCCAGGAAATGTATTTGGTGTTTGGCTTCCTCTGGAGACCAGGTGCCTTGAGTTTGCAGATTGGCAACATGTGCTTCCCAGCCGAGGTTGGAGGCATCGGTTGTAAGGGTTATTTGAGGATCTGGAGCCTGGAAAGGAAGGCCTTGGAGGAGATTGGACTAATTTTTCCACCAAGCCAGAGACAGGTGAAGTGGGTTGGTGATGTGGACAACAGCTGACAGTGGTTGAGATGATTGAATCCACTGTGACCTTAGAGTCCACTGCATGACTCTCATGGCAAGACAAGCCATTGGAGTGACATGTACTGAGGACGCCATGTGACCCAGCAAAACTAGGAATTGACATGCAGTTGAGCGTTGTTGAGACTGCAGTTGATGGGCAAGAGATGTGAGAGTGAGAGCTCGTTCTCAAGGAAGAAAATGCTTTTGCTTTGAAGGTGTCCAAGTCTGCTCCTATGAACGACAGGGTTTGTGATGGGACTAAGCTGGACTTTGGATAATTGATGAGAAACCCCTAGGGGAGATCAAGGTATGCAAGGTGAGACATAGGGACGTCAGAGCCCTGATCAACCAATCGTCGAGGTAGGAGTAGACGTGGACACCTTGAGTCCTGAGGAATGCTGCTACTACTACGAGGCACTTGGTGAAGACTCGTGGTGCAGATGCCAGGCCGAATGGTAGCACTCGGTATTGATAGTGCTTTAGGCCTACCAGGAATCGCAGAAATTTGCGATGAGACGGAGTTATTGCGATGTGTGTGTAAGTGTCCTGGAGGTCTAGAGAGCAGAGCCAGTCTTTCCCTTTGTAGAAAGGGAAGGAGGGAACCCAAGGTTACCATCTTGAACTTTTCTCTTTGTAGGTTCTTGTTTAAGGCGCAAAGTCTAGTATTGGGCGAACGCCACCTAACTTTTTTGGGATTAGAAAGTACAGAGAATAGAAGCCGAGGCCCTGTTGGGAGTAGGGCACTGGTTCGATTGTTCTGGATCGGAGGAGGAGGGAGACTTCCTGATCCAGGAGTGGTGAGTGATCAGATGTTCCCCACGTCAGCCAAGGTGGGGAGTCTGGCGGAATGGGAAGAAAGTTGAGATGATAACCTTGAGTGATTATGGCAAGAACCCACTGGTCTGATATGATTGTGTGCCAGATGTTGCTGAAGTGGCACAATAGACCTCACACTGGTACATGCAGTAGTGGAGGCTGAATGCCGCTCTCTAGGTAAGAGTCAAAAACCAGATGCTGGACCTTCCTGAGGGTTTGTCTGTGTTTTTTGCCTGCGAGGTTGCCTGGGCTGGCCTTTCTGGTAAGGCTTAGTAGAGCGACCTTTGGATAGTGGAGGATATGATTTCCTTTGGCGGTAGAAAGACTTTTTGGAATCCTTTCTAAATGTTTGCTTAGCAGGATATTCAGAAGGCAACAAGGAGAGTTGGCGAAGAGTCTCATGGTGATCTTTGAGCTGTGCCACTGCTTGCTGTATCTGTTCAACAAAAAAGATTGTCACCAGTGCAAGGCAAGTCGGATAGTCTGTCCTGGACCTCAGGTCGCAGGTCTGAAGACTTTAGCCAGGCCCACCTCCTCGCGAGAAATAGCTGCTGCTGATACCCTGAAAGCGGTGTCAAAATGTCATATGCTGATCTTATTTCATGTTTGCCCGCGTCTAATCCTTTTTGAGCCAAGGCATGTAATTGCTCTTGAAACTGCTGAGGTAGGGACACAGCAAAGTCTTGCATTTGTTTAAAGAGGACCCTGTTGTACTGGGTCATATACAGTTGGTAAGAGGTAATGTGGGATATAAACAATGACCCGTGAAAGACACGCCGACCTATGGTATCCAGGAACTTTTACTCTTTCCCTGGAGAGAAAGAAGAGTGAGGCTTGGAGTGTCAGGCTTTCTTTTGGGCTGACTCAACAACCACTGAATGTGATCCCATTGGGTTTTTTGGAAACCTGGACTTGATTAGACTAGGTATGTGGTGTCCACTTTCCGGTTAATTGGTGCCACCGATCCAGGATGCTCCTAATTTCTCTTTAGAAGATCCAAGAGGACATCATGGATAGGGATAGAGGTGATTTCTTTAGAAACATCCAGAAATTGCAGAAGTTCCATCATCTGGTGTCTATCATCCTGTTCTGTCTGGAGTTGGAATGGAATCAATTCAGACATTTCCTTCACAAAATTAATGAAGGACAAGTCCTATAGGGGAGAACACGTCCTGCTTTCAGCAGGAGAGGGTGGTGATTGTAAGTCATCGGTATCCTGGGACGAGTCATTGGTGCATGTATCATAGGTATCATCACCAGCACCCCTAGGATCCTTAGAGGGACGGAATGTTGGTATTCCTGAAGGCCCTAGTTGAGGCACCGAAGGCATCGAGGGAGTCACCTGAGGCATCGATGGAGGCACCAAGGGCATCGATGGACAGATCGAGGGCACCGATGGTAGCAAAGACGCTATCGGTGACATCGATGGCTGAGGCATCGGTAGGACTCCCGATGGAGGAAGGAATAACGATGATTGATGTTGATGAGAGAGGAATTGGGGAGGACGACACAGGGCAAATCGGTGCTCCATCCTCATCAGTACCGGTGCCAGCGCTACAGAAATTGGATCGGTAGCCGGTTCAGGAATCGGCACCGGCATTGGAGGAATCTTGAAGCCTTGCATTGCTCTGCCGATGGCCTCTTGAATCATCTGATCCAACTCCTCTTGGAAACCTGGAATGTGAAGCCCAGATGCCAGAGGAGGAGGCAGAGGCGAAGCCGAAGGGACTACCGTTGGAGGTGGAATCATGGCTCCTATCACCTGTCCAGGTGAAGGTTGCCTTGGTGACCCGGACCCAGATAGAGACGGTGTCTTTTCTGGATGGGCTTTCTTCGGCGGCGGCTCAGACCATGGTGATGACGAGGGCTTGTCTGCATCGATGGTCTGAGACCTATGGTTGTCAATGTCAATGCTTTTCCCCGATGATCTCCTCAGTCATTTTCCTGAGGAGGAATAGAGGGGGTCGATGGCCGCGGAGTCATCGATGCTGGTCGGACACCGGTCGGTGCATGATGCTGGCGCGACGTAGACGGTGCCGGCTCGGATGACATCGAGGCTATGGACGGCGTCGGGGTTTGTGACTGAAAGAGAAGTTCCATCTTCTCCATTCTAGCCTTGCGACCTTTTGGTGTCATAAGGGCACATTTGGTGCAAGTAAGGACATCATGCTCGCTCCCTAAGCACATTACACAGACCTTGTCAGGGTCGGTAATGAACATTGTGAGAGTGCAATCGGGGCATCGACGGAACCCTGATGCCAATGGCCTCTCAAAAAATTTAGCCGTGGTACGGTCGATGGCCAGTAGGCCGCGAGGGCCAAACCCGACGGGAATTGACCGGAATTGGGTAAAAAACTTACCGGACCACCGCAGAAGTAAAAATTCAATAGGGGGACCCCTGTGGGGTATTAAATTATGAAGTAATTCCGTGAGGAAAATTCCTGTCAGGAATCTCTGTAGAGCTCCTTAACCCGCTTGGCTATTGCTGTGTGGAAAAAAGAAGACTGAAGGGGGACCCCCGCTGATTGCAGGGTTAGTTCCATCCTGGGCATGCCCAGTAGGTGCCAGTCAAAGTTCTAGAAACTTTGACAAAAGTGATTGGGCTCCATCCTATGATGTCACCCATATGTGAGGACTACCATCCTGCCTGTCCAGTGAGAAAGATTTCTATGTAAGAAACTTCAGAAAAGCTGATTCCAAAATGGCTCAAAATATGGTTCCATAAGTTATGCTAGAACATTAGGGTCCCATGGCACAGGTGGCTTGGCCACTGGAGGTTTACTATGCCATATGCCTTTCAGAGACTAAAGAATGAATTGAGAACAGTTTAATATATACCTGAATATGGTAGGCTGCTATGAAACTGAGAAGGACCTTCACTGACAAGGTACGGAGACCTGAGGAGGAAAGAAAAAGCAAGTAATGGCGCACCTTTCAAGGTACTCATGCTGAACAGATCCAGGAATGAGAATAGTTTCCTTTTGAATCCTTAAGTTCATCTACTTAAAGGCTTATTGGCAGATACTAATATGTCCTCAACTTTCTTGGGTATGGAAAGTGAAGCATTGAGTGCTCAACATCTAGGCTGTCAAGCTGAGGGAGGGAGGATTTGGATGATAAAGATGACCTTCTTGAGTTAATAAGAACAGATCAGCCCCTAAAGGGACCAGGGGATTGATGGACATTTGCACTAGATATGCGAACCACACTTGTCTGGGTCATGCTGGTACAATAAGTCTAAAGTGGGTCCAATCCTTGAGTGCATTTCGCATTGTCTTGGCACTCAGCAGATTTAGTGGAAAAGCAAACATGAGATCTGCATTTCAGCTGAGTAAGAAAAATCTCGAACAGACCCGAGTTCATTGGGAACATAATCTTTCTGCTTTTCTGTTCTCCTCCAATGTGAAGAAGACAATTGAGGGATGTCCCCAAAGGGTGAACAGTCTGTTGATTGGTGACTGATGTAGGGGCCATTTGTGAAAGCGAAATACCCTGCTGAGCCAATTTGCTAATTTGTTGGAAATCACCAGAAGATAGGACATTTGTAGAAAAGCATGGTGATTGCAGTCCCATTTCCATATCCTTATCGCCTCTTGGCAGACAGTCCATGATCCTGTGTCTCCTTGTTTGTTAACATAAAATATGGTGACTAGGTTGTTGGTGTGAATGAGAATTCTCTTTCCCTCAAGATGTGAGAACGCATTTAAGACATGTCTGATTGCTTGAAGTTCTAGAAGGTTGATCTGAAACCCACCTTTCCAGTAATAACAAAGTCCCTTCCGTTCAGAAAAGATCTGTGTGAGTTCTCCATCCCTTGTTGGATGTGCCTGTTGCTGTCACCTGAAGAGGCAGTAGACAGAGGGATGCCCCTACCTGTAAGATAGGGGGTCTAGCTACCAGTGGACCTCTTGTTTAACATAAGAACACAAGATATGCCATACTGGGTCAGACTAAGGGTCCATCAAGCCCAGTATCCCGTTTCCAACAGTGGTTCAATCCAAGTCACAATTACCTGGCAAATACATAAACATCGGAGAGAGAGAGGAGACTCAACTCACTCAATAAATCTAACCCATCTAATATCAACGAAATTGTTACCCAACAATTGAATACCCGACAAATGACAGTATCATCAAGGTTATTGCTCTGATGTTGTAATCTGCAGCCTCTCGCCACGCAATGGGCCGCATACTGTTGTCAGCTTACAGAGCTTCTTTTTTTATAATCATTTACTGTCATTTGTCCACCCACCAATTACCTTTATTCAAAAAACAATTCTATAACCATGTCAATCTTTTTCAATAATTAAACTTTAGCAGAACGAAACGTTCTTTAAATATCAAGTTCAACAAAATTGAATACTTAGCCATAAGTTTTTCATCGAGCAGCTACTATGCTTTGCTGTTCAATTTAAACGTCCCAACATGTTTCGACTAAAATATTAGTCTTCTTCAGGGGAATTGTAATATCTCGAATCAGGCCCAAAATATTCCATGTACCCCGGACCGGGTTTGCAGGTCTCACTGGGGATTCGAAAATGGCGGCCCATTGCGTGGCGAGAGGCTGCAGATTACAACATCAGAGCAATAACCTTGATGATACTGTCATTTGTTGGGTATTCAATGTTGGGTAACAATTTCGTTGATATTAGATGGGTTAGATTTATTGAGTGAGTTGAGTCTCCTCTCTCCTTTGTTTGTGATTAATTTAGGAGAGGTAGTTGCTTCATATTGTTTGATTAAATACCTAAACATTACATTAATTACAAGCTAGTCTTGCTTAATCATTACGGTAATAGTTTATGGATTTTTCCTCTAGGAACTTATCCAAAAACCTTTTTAAACCCAGTTACAGTAACTGCTGTAACCACATCCTCTGGCAATGAATTCCAGAGCTTAACTATGCCCTGAGTGAAAAATAATTTTCTTTGATTTGTTTTTTAAATGAGTTACTTGCTAACTTCACGGAGTGCCCCCTGGTCCTTCTATTATCTGAGAGAGGTAAATAACATTACATTAACTTGTTCAAGCCCTTTCATGATTTCGTAGACTTCTATCATATCCCCCCCTCAATTGTCTCTTCTCCAAACTGAACAGCCCTAAATTCTTTAGGTCTTTCCTCATAGGGCAGCCGTTCCATGCCTTTATTTTGGTCGCACTTCTCTGCACTTTCTCCAGTGCAGCTATATCCTTTTTGAGATGCGGTGACCAGAACTGCACACAATATTCAAGGTGCGGTCTCACCATGGAGCAATACAGAGGCATTATAATAACCTCCGTTTCATTTGCTATTCCCTTCCTAATAATTCCTAACATTGTTTGCTTTTTTGATCACCACAGCATACTGAGCTGACAATTTCAAAGTATTATCCACTATGTTGCCTAAATCTTTTTCCTGGATGGTAACTCCTAAGATAGAACCTAACATTGTGTAACTACAGCAAAAGTTATTTTTCCCTATATACATCACTTTGCACTTGTCCAAGTTAAATTTCATCTATCATTTAGAAGGCCCAATCTTCCAGCCTCTCAAGGCCCTCCTGCAATTTATCACAATCCGCTTGAGATTTAACTAATCTGCATAATTTAATGTCATCCGCATTTGATCACCTCACTCGTATACTCCTTTACAGATCATTTATAAATATCATAAAAAAGCATTGATCCAAGTACAGATCCCTGAGGCACCTCCACTGTTAACCTTTTTCTAGATGTGAAAACTGTCCATTTAATCCTACCTCTCTGTCTTTTAAACAACCTTGCAATCCACAAAAGGACATTGCTTCCTATCCCATGTCTTTTTAGGCTTTCTTAGAAGCCTCTCATGTGGAACTTTGTCCAACGCCTTCTGAAAATCCAAATACAGCACATCTACTGGTTCACCTTTGTCCACATGTTTATTCACCCCTTCAAAAAAACATAGGAGATTTGTGAGGCAAGACTTCTCTTGGGTAAATCCACGTTGGCTGTGTCCCATCAAACCATGTCTATAAATGTTTTGTGATTTTATTTATTTATTTATTTAACATTTTTCTATACCGACCTTCAAGGTTGAATACCATATCAGGTCGGTTTACATCGAACAGGGGTAGAACAGTATAACATAACGTAACATAAGGAACAACTTTTTATAATTAGCGGAGACAAAAGCAGAGAGGCAAAAGTTACATAATAACAAGGACCTTGAACTTGGAAGCTAGATCAGCTGGAAAAGAGAAGCCTTAAGAGTGTAATAAATTAAATAGATTGTGAAATGTCTGAGCTTGGTCTACAGCTAGTTAGCTTGTTAGGATAGCAAACTAGTGAATGAGGTGAGTATTGGAATGGCGAAGTTCGGAATTCATATTCATAATCATATGCTGAGTAGTTATCTAATGAAGGTGTGATGGATCAGGGAAGGCTTGTAAGAATAGCCAAGTTTTTAGTTTTTTTTTAAATGTTGGTAGGCACGGTTCCATTCTGAGATCTGCAGGGAGGTTGTTCCAAATGGCTGGACCTGCTGTAGAAAAAGCTCGGTCCCTGGTAGAAATGAGTCGTGTGGCTTTAGCTGGTGGGGCTTGTAGTGCTCCTTTGTAGGTTTCTCTCATTGGTCTGTTGGAAGTGTGGAGTTTGAGTGGGAATTCAAGGTCGAGATGGAGGCAATTATGAATTGATTATTCTTTATAACAGTTTCCACAATTCCCAGCACTGAAGTCAAGCTCACCAATTTATAGTTTCCCGGATCACCCCTGGATCCCTTTTTAAATACAGGGGTTACATTGGCCATCTTCCAATCTTCAGGTACATCAGATGATTTTCTGTGAGACATTCACTGAAGTCGTCAAGGGTTGAGTTAGCTGGTCCATTGAGAGAGGAGGTCTCATTTCAAAAGTCACATGTGACGATAATTTATAGATACTACATGAACTGCCGCCGTCATGTGGCGCAGAACAACTAGCACTTTCCTGGCTGCTGTTTGATCTGTGTTCACCACTGAGCCAGAGATTTGAGAATATGTGTTTGATCTGTCAAACCACCCACAGTGTGCTCTCCTTTCCGCTGGCCCGATAATGGCTTATAGATATAAAGCTCTGGAGTTTTCCAATAGTGTATCATGTTGAGAAGTTCACTAGATCTTACCCAGGATGAGCTCCATATTCAAAAGCCATTTAGACAAATAACGTAATAGTTATCCATGTAAATGGCTTACCTGGCCATATTTAGCCCTTATCTGCTAAATTTTAGCCGGGTAATAGTTACCCGGCTATAATTTAGCTGAATAAAAAAAGGAGCATTTCAGGGGTGTTCTGGGGAGGGGTTGAGTTATTCAGTTAACCTTGTCGAATATCGGGAATATGCAGCTAGGTTAGCCGGATAACTTGCTACTTGGGTAAAAAAAAAAAAGGGCCAAATTATGAGCCTCCCAAGCCAATGCTCAGCTCCCCACAACCTCATGTATATACCCCCCTCCCTCCTCAGCTGACTACAAAAGCTGGCACAAAACTTTTAAGATCGAAAAGTTTAAAACTTTCATCCGACGATTGCCACCAGCCCGGGCCTTCCCACTGCTCCCCTCTCTCCCCACTAAAAATACTTCGCCCCCCACTCATTCCCCCTCCCCCATTCCTGGCTGATACCCTCCCACCCACTTGTTATCTCCCAAAGTGGTCCTGTCTTCTTTGGGCCAGGATCATCTACTCAGCAATCCTGGCCACTTCCAATGTAAAGTAACCTATTAAGTAACACTTCCAATGTTAAGTAGGTAATAATGCTAAAAGTGTAGTTTTACACTATACAGTACACATCCAGCGTTACATAGGTAATAGTCTACTTTACTTTAGAAGTGGCTGGGAGGGTATCAGACATGGGTAGGAGAAGGGGGATGAGTGGGGGTGGGCAGAGGAGAGAAAGTTCAAGTATTTTTAGAGATGAGTGAGGGAGGGGGGAGGATGGAGGCCCAGGCTGGTTGCAATTGTCAAATGTTAAACTTTCCGATCTTTTAAGATTTGGGCCAGACTGTGTGGACAACTGAGGGGAGAGCCTGGTACATACATGTGGTGGGGAGGGCATTGGGCCAGGAGGCCTGCAACTCAGAACTTTTTCTTTTTCAAAGTCGCATTACTTATCTAGCTATCTCTGAAGATATTCGAATAAGTAATGAGTTATCCGGCCACATGAGGCCGGATAGCTTTAGGCCTAACCAGCCATATTCAATTACTGGTTAGGGTTAAAGGTTATCCAGCTATATGTAGCCGGATAACTTTCATCAAGTATATTCAGTGGGACATTTGTCCTACTGAGTACACTGAACAAGTTATCCGGATAACTGTAGCCAGATTACGTGTCCTCTAAACCAGTGGTTCTCAACCTTTTTTTGGCCGGGCCACACCTGACAGATGGTTCTCACATGCGTGACACACTGAACCTGTGACCATCACAGGGCTAAATGTAAACATGCACTCTGCATTCACATGAATCCCCTCAATCCCCAGCAATGAGTGCAGAGCAGATCTAGGGCATTACCCTATACAACTCGCCATACAAAAAAGATATTCTGGTTCTGACGACATCCCAGTAAAAGCAAAACAAACTCCTTTTACTACCAGGCACAACAGCCTTCCTTATGAAAAGACAGTAATTTACCACTACTGCATGTCCTATTGAGAAAACACAACAACTAAGATTGATACAAATGCCTATATGCTAGTAAAATACCTCATCTCGGTCACACACCCAGAACTGACCTTCACCAAGTACAGAAAAACTACAAATTATAAATATGGAGAAAGAAATTGGAATGGAAAACCAAAAAGCCACTCTGCATGCAGTGCAAAATCTGGAGAAATGGAAAAGAGAAATATAGCACCTAACAGACTCAGGATTTGCATAATGCACACAAACTAACCCGCACAAATGTATACCTGTATTATGGAACACACTCAGAGAGTATAACCCTATCTAAGAAATGCAAATTATTAAACCAGGCCCTAAACACTAATATATTTCCTATTGCGAAACAGAATAAGCCAAGCTGCTATAGAGCCCCACACAGAATAATTGTAAAGCTATACTAAAAAATGTTAAAAAAAACAGCAATTTAAAAACTCATAACAATTATTAAAACATGTCCAAATATCAATAAAATATTTCAAAACAGCAGACATCACATAATACCCAATAATTAAAATGGCAGTCAATCAAGAAAAATAAATTTTAAAAGCCACCTTTACTTACCTTCTCCAGCAACTCTCCTATTCCTTTCCCTTCCGGGCCAATAGCACTCACCAGAAGCAGCAAGATCTGCTGAAGCTCTGTCCTCACAGTCCTCTTCCTTAGCGCCCACAACCAGTCACTCACACACACAACACCCAATTAGACCCCCACGACCAGTCTCGGTCTCTCTCTCACCAGTCATCTTCCTGACCATTCTCTCTCTCACATACGCACATTAGTCATCTTCCTGACCAGTCTCTTTCTCACATAGAAACACATCACCTCCTTGACTAGTCTCTCTCTCTCAATCACACTCATGCTCTCTTATATACAAGCTCTCAATCACAGAAATGCTCTCGCACCCATTCACACCAGCTCTCACCCAGGCACCCATTCACATTCACAGACACAAGCTCTCACCCAGGCACCCATTCACACCCACAGACACAAGCTCTCACCCAAGCACCCATTCACACCCACAGACACAAACTCTCACCCAGGCACCCATTCACACACAGACACACAAGCTCTCACCCAGGCATTCATTCATACCCACACACAAATTCTCACCAAAAACTTCTTCCTTCACTGCAGGGGATGTTCCAGTTTCCGCCATGGCTTTACTCCGGCAGACCTTTTTTTTTCGCCGCCACAGGGATGGGCTCCTGTGGTGGCCTCGGTCGGGGTCGGATTTCCTCTTCGCCGCCACAGGGATGGGCTCCTGTGGTGGCCTCGGTCGGGGTCGGATTTCCCTCTTCGCCGCCACAGGATGGGCTCCCGTGGCGGCCTTGCTTCGGCAGGATTCAACACTGCCATTCCTCCCACCCCACCCCCGGGTCTATGCGATGCCTGCCTCACCGGCCAATTAAAGGCTTCCTCCCCTCTTCCTACTCCCACTAGCAGGGTAGAAGGGAGGCTTCTGCTGGCCTACGCGGGAGCAGGCAGAATGAAGGAGGCTTCCCATTGGGCTGTGGGGATAGGAAGAAAGGAGGCTTCCTATTGGCTTACGGGGGCTGGAACAAGGAGAAGGAAGAAAGAACAATGGGGCAGTGGGACACCGGGAGACGCGACACACCTGCCGGTGTTTGACGACACACTGGTGTGTCGTAACACATCGGTTGAGAAGCGCTGCTCTAAACGGCTGTTGAATATTGGCCTCGATATAGTTACAATGAGATAATAAACACTCTTATGAAACAGTGCCCCCCAACCACATGTAAATTTTATTTACTGAAAACTGGCATGGGATGAGATATCAATACCTATAAACGACACTTGACCGACGTGCCGCAAATGCGCAGTAGAGACCAGCTCTACCGCGCATGTGCGGGCGAGCACGTCGGCCTCAGGCAGCGTCAGGGAAAACAATGGCGGCGTCGAGTGGCGGTTCGCGGCGGCGGTTCGCAGCGGCGGCGGGGCGGTTGGCGGTTCGCGGCGGTTCGCGGTGGCAGCAGCGAGGGAGGGAGAGGAGAGAGGAGAGCGGGAGGGAGAGAGCGGGAGGGAGGGAGTGAGTTCAGGGAGGGGAGAGGGGGGGACCTGAGTGAGAGGGAGTGAGTGGACTGAGGGGGAGAGGGAGGGGACTGAGTGAGAGGGAGGGAGTGGACGGAGGGCAGAGGACAGAGGGGAGTGGGACTGAGTGAGAGGGAGGGAGAGAGTGAGAGGGAGGGACTGAGTGAGAGTGAGTGGGACTGATGGGGGAGAGGGAGGGAGTGGGACTGAGGGCAGAGGACAGAGGGGAGTGGGACTGAGAGGGGGATAGGGTGGGAGGGAGAGGGGGGACTGAGTGAGAGGGAGGGAGAGGGGGACTGATTGAGGGACTAGGGAGGGAGTGGGACTGAGGGCAGAGGACAGAGAGCGTGGGAGGGAGGGGAGGGAGACTGAGTTGGGAGGGGGAGGGACTGAGTGGGAGGAAGTGGTTGGGGGAGGGGGTGGTGAAGAGTGAGGGGAGAGAGAATGAGGGGGAGGTGAGAGACAGAGGGATGTAGCCCGTTTTAACGGGCTTAACGGCTTGTATTTCAATAAAAGAAGCATTTGAGATAAAATGTTAACAATTCGAAATTGACATCAACATTAAATTTCTTAGTTAAATAAGCTCAAAAATGTATGCAAGTATAGGTTAACAATACCTTTTGTCTTCCTAAAAAATTTCAAAGACTCAAAAAAACTGGTTTCAATGACTAAGAATATTTATCAGATAAGTATAATGTAAATACATATAACCACTTCCCTTTACTGTAATTACTTCAATTACTATTTACAGGTTAATTTTAAAATAAGTGAATATGCACCCATACACAACACGTATCGGCACCAGAGAAGATATGCTGAAATTTTAAATTATGTGTTTTAAAATACACCAACTGCACGTAAGTATGCTCATAGGTGGCGGAATTTTCAGAGCCCTGCTCGCGTAAATCCGCCCACAACCGGGCGGATTTACGCGAGCAGGCCCTGCGCGCCGGTAAGCCTATTTTATATAGGCCTACCGGCGCGCGCAGACCCCGGGACTCGCGTATGTCCCGGGGTTTTCGGAGGGGGGCGTGTCGGGGGCGTGTCGGGGGCGGGCCCGGTCGTCGCGGCGTTTCGGGGGGCGTGTCGGCAGCGTTTTGGGGGGCGGGTACGGGGCGTGGCCGCACCCTCCGTACCCGCCCCCAGGTCGCGGCCCGGCGCGCAGCAGGCCCGCTGGCACGCAGGGATTTAGTCTCCCTCCGGGAGGCGTAATCCCCCGACAAAGGTAAAGGGGGGGTTGTAGACAGGGCCGGGTGGGTGGGTTAGGTAGGGGAAGGGAGGGTAAGGTGAGGGGAGGGCAAAGGAAAGTTCCCTCCGAGGCCGCTCCGATTTCGGAGCGGCCTTGGAGGGAACGGGGGGAGGCAGCGCGGCTCGGCGCGCGCAGGCTATACAAAATCGATAGCCTTGCGCGCGCCGATCCAGGATTTTAGTGGATACGCGCGGCTCCGCGCGTATCTACTAAAATCCAGCGTACTTTTGCTTGAGTCTGATGCGCAAGCAAAAGTAGGCTGATCGCGCTTCTTTTAAAATCTACCCCATAATTTTAAGACGTTACTCAAGCTAAACTAACACACGTGTCTTCTATAGGACTTTGTTGGCTTCTACTCGCGTATGTAAGTGGATGTTAAAACACGTTCACACGAGAGATATTCCCAGTTTTTCCAATTACTCCATCAATTTGTCCAGTTAATACTGATGTCTTCTAGACCTCTCTGGTTCTTCATCCTCCATGCCTCTTAGTTGATGTGAACCCCTTACTCTGTCTTAAGAGTCCCTAAAACTCGAGATGTACAGACTTGCTGCTCATCAGCAGCACAGTAAAGTTACGTGGATAACAAGCCTACGTACGCTGCAGTTTCTGGTTTTAAAATATGGAGTTATGCATGCAAGCGTTGGCCCCACCCCTTTTCCAATCCCCTTATTTTCATAATGCACAATTCACAGCTTATAAAATTGGGTTGCTCGAATGTGGCCCACATACATGTGTACGTGGGCATTTTTTGCCCAACTCTTTTATAATCTTCCTCTGAGTTGATTCTTTGTGATTTATCTCTTTCAGATTCAATAAATATTGTACTCTTCAGAAATTATCCTTCTCAGATAAAATAGAACAAGTGAAAGCATACTTAAGTGTCTATTCCTCACTTTTTCTATGTCTCTCCTCACTATTCTATGTCCTGCTCTATACCTTCCTTTGCTTTTTTCTCTCCTCACTTTCCTCTTTTTCTATGCTTCTTGCCTTTTGAGCTACCTATAACTAATGATGTTTTAAATATTCTAGATTTATTAAAGCATTACTTCTGTTTAAATGGTATTTTTGGTGTGCACACTTGTCACTTATCTTGTGTCTACAGTGGTTTGTGAGTGAGGCTAGTGATTGAAGCTAGTGTTTGGAGACACTGCTACTCTTGCATGTTGAGAAGTTTTGGTAGCTAGGATTCGACATTGATTGAGCTGCTTGCAAATGCTAACATGTACTCTCTTACTCTTGACTCCATTATCTGCTCCAAAATCTTCTTCCTACTATACTAACTTTAAATTAATCAATAAGAGAAAAAAATATCTCCCTATTGCCGACAAATCTTCTGTCAGCTAGAGGACGGAGGTCCCTAGTGAATGTCTTGATGACTTCTTGTACTATGTAAACTAGCTAATAATAAAAGGTTAATTTAAATTACCCTATCTTAACATTCACTGGGATGACACCATGAGATGGGAGTTATGCATGAAATAGAGAAACATCTGAGAATGATGAAATGAGAACATGAAAAGACAGGATGAGAATAACACTCACTTCACACTCTTATTTGGAGTTGAAGTTCACTTTAGATTCTTTTATAATTATTATAACTTTGGCATTAAGGATGAACAAAAGCTAATCTTGTTTCTATTATAACTTCCAACCTTTCAACCTCACAACATGAGGTAGTGAGCCTTGTGCATTTAAGTTTGCACAACCTATCTTCTGCAGGCACAAAATAGGCCTTAACAGGTGATGGCTAACACACTATGGAGGAAGTTTTCTGCATAGCCAAGAATCTCCCCCCTTGGGTTGAGCCCACAGGTTCTGGCAGCTGGCAGAAATTTCCTGGCTTGATCCGAGTGGTGGCAATAGGCAAGGTTGGTGGCCGAGCTGTGGTTGAAGCAGGTGACAAGCACAGCGAAAACAAACTCCATATAAGGGCAGAATTCGCCAAGAGCTGAGCAAAATCGAGGTCTCCTCTGAGTTCAGGGCAGGCAGAAGGCTAGGCAAAGTCCAGGTCCAATCTGACGTCAGGGAAGGTGGAAGGCATAGCGAAGTCTAGGTCCAATCCAAGGTCATGACAAGCAGAGGGCAAGGCAAGTCCAGATCTAATCTGAAGTCAAGCCAAGAGAGTCAAGCAAGAGCAGGGACACAAACACAGACAAGGAGGAAAACAGGAACAAGGCAGAATATGGGAGATAAGAGATAGACCAAGAGTAAGACAACCAAAGGCAAACTGGGATCAGACAGGAACACGCAGAAAAAGGAATAGGAGCAGGAAACACTGAAGTAACTAGCACTGCAGGAAACAGGAGACCTGTTGTGAAGGTGTTGGTCAGTGGATCAATCAGTGTTTAAATCCCCAGTTGGGGTGTCAAGATGTGAGGGGCCTGTAAGTGGCAGCAGTGTGCGCAGGCCTAGGGAAGCCATGGCCAAGTCCAAGGGGTAAGAAATCTGGCTGCGACATGGCTGCCAGGACCAGCCCTTTGTTACAGTACTTCCCCTCAAAGCCCCTTTCCCAAGTTCCTTGGCCTTGGCTTACGGAGGAATAGTCTGTGGAAGCGTCTGGTTAACTGGGTGCTTGTGCATTCTTAGCATGTTCCCAGATGTTCTCTTCAGGATCGTACCCTTTCCAAGAAGTGAAATAGTGGACCTTTTCTCGTAGGCTCCTCGTGTCTCGGATCTCTTGCACTTCAAATTATGTGTCGGAGTCCACAAAGGCTTCTGTGGGTGCAGGCGGATACCTGTTTCCCCAGTTAAGAACCACAAGCTTCAAACAATGGATCATGGAATTAAACTGTGGATGCGTAGAAAAGAAAGACAGTTTCAATTGGTATATGGACTGGACCAAACTGTCTCCAGATAGGATACGGACCAATGAAACCGGGAAGCAAATTTCATGGATGGGAGTTTCAGGTGAAGAATAAGCGATACTTAAGCAGAATAATAGTTTCAGAACTTTGAAGTGAACCGAACTCCCCCAATTACTCACTATGTTTTCAGGGTAAGCCATGCAAACAGAAGATTTCCTTGAAAAGCAGTGCGCTAAGTTGGTTGCTGAGGGTACTGAAGGTAAGGAGACATCTGTGAGAAGTGATCTATGGACTGCCCAAATTATAGACCTTCTCCCCTCTGGGTGCTGATACAGTTATGAAGTACAATGGATGTGTGTGTCCAAGGCCTTGTACGGGATCGTCAGATGTGGAAGAATGCTCCAAGGGTGTTAGTGAGATTGATTGTTGAAGGCAAAAAAAGAGCTGGAATCCACATACCCTCTGACATCTTAGACCATTCAGGGCCACCAGTACTGGCAAGAGATCAGCTCAATGGTCTTTCGGATGTCTTATGTCCACCCAGCTTGGCACTGTGGCCCCACTTCAGGACTTTTTCTCCGAGGTAAGTGGGTACTATAGTCTAGCCAACTGGAATGGAGAAAGTAGTAGCAGAATTTTGGGCAGGAT
Source organism: Rhinatrema bivittatum (assembly GCF_901001135.1). Classification (NCBI taxonomy): domain Eukaryota; kingdom Metazoa; phylum Chordata; class Amphibia; order Gymnophiona; family Rhinatrematidae; genus Rhinatrema; species Rhinatrema bivittatum. Next base: position 281,534,586 of record NC_042619.1, on the reverse strand, counting down.
TCCAAGATGAATTGTGGTTCAGTGGTAGTATCAGCAGAATCGAATGAGTGGGTCAAGGCATCTCCTCTGACTTTCTTCTTAGCTGAAATAAAAACAAGTGGAATCGAATCTGTTGAAAACAGGAACCAGTGAGACTGGTGGGGTTTCAGCCTAAGCCTCCTGAAGATAAAGAAAATATTTGTTAGCCGTAATATAACGCTTGCTGGAAAGAAGTGGACCCTAGTGTTGTGATGAGGTTGGCGCTACCTAGTAAGCAAGTCCACTAGGCCCACAATGGACAGCTGGTGGAGATGCCCTATGGCAAGATGGGCAGGTAGCTTCGCCTATAAAAGTTGCCTCCCCCACAGTGATATCATCAGCGAGCACTGCACAGCCACATCTCAAAAAGATATTGTTGCAATGGAGAAAGTACAGAGAAGGGCAACAAAATAAAGGGGATGGAGCAGCTTCCCTATGAGGAAAGGCTGAAGAAGTCAGGGCTGCTCAGCTTGGAGAAGAGACGCTGAGGGGGAATTTTGATAGAGCTCTTTAAAATCATGAGAGGTCTTGAACGAGTAGATGTGAATTGGTTATTTACACTTTCAGATCAATAGAAGGACTAGGGGGCACACTCCATGAAGTTAGCAAGTAGCACATTTAAGACTAATCAGAGAAAATTATTTTTTCACTCAGTGCCACAATTAAGCTCTGGACTTTCTTGCCAGAGGATGTGGTTAGTGCAGTTAGTTGTAGCTGGGTTTTAAAAAAGGTTTGGATAAGTTCCTTAGAGGAGAAGTCCATTAACTGCTATTTAATCAAGTTGACTTAGGGAATGGCCTCTGCTATTACTGATATCAGTAGCATGGGATCCACTTAGTGTTTGTATACTTGCCCAGGTACTTGTAGTCTGTTTGGCCTTGTTGGAAAACAGGATGCTAGGCTTGATGGAACCTTGGCCTGACCTAGCATGGCAATTTTTTATGTTCTTATGTGGCAGAAGAACATTGGAATGTCATCTCCCAAAAAAAAAGAAAACCAAATACAAAACAAAGGAAATGGGGGAAAAGGATAACAAACGTCAGCTGAATAAGACAAAAAACAAGTCCAAGATAAGCAGTAAACCGAACGAGAGACACTGGAAAGCTAGGAGCACAAATGCTTGTAGTCTGGGAAATAAAATCCCAGACATGCAAGCCCTAACGGTGGAGGTGGATGTGGACATTGTTGCTGTTATGAAGACATGGTTCACGGAATCTCACAATTGGGATACGTGCCATACTGGGCAATAACTTGTTAAGGAAGGACAGAGAGGACAAAAAAGGGGGAGGAGTAGATCTTTATGTCAAAAACAATATCCAAGCAACTGAACTGCAAGGAATAGGGGGTAGAGAAGAAGCATTATGGGCCATCCTAAAAAAAAAAAATTGGAGGATGGTGCATCCATTTTTGCTGGGAGTGGGTTTTACAGTCCTCCATCTCGAACAGAAATAGAAGTTGGCTGTAGAAGCAAAAACTCACAGTAAAAACTTTTAAAAATATATCTGAAGCAGAAAGCCTGTGAGGGAGTCAGTTGGATCGAGGGGTTAAAGGGGCACTTAGAGAAGATAAGGCCATCGCGGAAAGATTAAATTATTTCTTTGCTTCGGTGTTTACTGAAGAGGATGTTGGGGAGGTACCCATACCGGAGAAGGTTTTCATGGGTATTGATTCAGATGGACTGAACCAAATTACGGTGAACCTAGAAGATGTGATAGGCCTGATTGACAAACTGAAGAGTAGAAATCACCTGGACCAGAAGGTATACACCCCAGGAGTTGAAAGAATTAAAAAATGAAATTTCAGACCTATTAGTAAAAATTTGTAACCTATCATTAAAATCATCCATTGCACCTGAAGACTGGAGGGTGGCTAATGTAATCCCAATATTTAAAAAGGGCTCCAGGGGCGATCCGGGAAACTACAGCCCAGTTAGCCTGACTTCGGTGCCAGGAAAAATAGTGGAAAGTATTCTAAATATCAAAATCACAGAACATATAGAAAGACATGGTTTAATGGAACAAAGTCAGCATGGCTTTACCCAAGGCAAGGCGTGCCTCACAAATCTGCTTCACTTTTTTGAAGGAGTTAATAAACATGTAGATAAAGGTGAACCGGTAGATGTAGTGTATTTGGATTATCAGAAGACGTTTGACAAAGTTCCTCATGAGAGGCTTCTAGGAAAAGTAAAAAGTCATTGGAAAGGTGGCGATGTCCTTTCGTGGATTACAAACTGGCTAAAAGACAGGAAACAGAGAGTAGAATTAAATGGACAATTTTCTTAGTGGAAGGGAATGGGTAGTGAAGTGCCTCAGGGATCTGTATTGGGACCAGTACTTTTCTATTTATATTTATAAATGATCTAGAAAGAAATACAACGAGTGAGGTAATCAAATTTGCAGATGATACAAAATTGTTCAGAGTAGTTAAATCACAAGCAGATTGTGATAAATTGCAGGAAGACCTTGTGAGACTGGAAAATTGGGCATCAAAATGCCAGATGAAACTTAATATGGATAAATGCAAGGTGATGCATATAGGGAAAAATAACCTATGCTATAGTTACACAATGTTAGGTTCTATATTAGGAGCTACCACCCAAGAAAAGATCTAGGCGTCATAGTGGATAACTCATTGAAATCGTCAGTTCAGTGTCCTGCGGCAGTCAAAAAAGCAAACAAAATGCTGGAAATTATTAGAAAGGGAATGGTGAATAAAACGGAAAATGTCATAATGCTTCTGTATCGCTCCATGGTGAGACCGCACCTTGAATACTGTGTACAATTCTGGTCGCCACATGTCCAAAAAGATATAATTGCGATGGAGAAGGTACAGAGAAGGCTACCAAAATAAGGGGAATGGAACAGCTCCCCTATGAGGAAAGACTAAAGAGGTTAGGACTTTTCAGTTTGGAGTAGAGACGGCTGAGGGGGGATATGATAGAGATGTTTAAAATCATGAGAGGTCTAGAACGGGTAGATGTGAATCGGTTATTTACTCTTTCGGATAATAGAAAGACTAGGGGGCACTCCATGAAGTCAGCATGTGGCACATTTAAAACTAATCAGAGAAAGTTCTTTTTCACTCAATGCACAATTAAACTCTGGAATTTGTTGCCAGAGGATGTGGTTAGTGCAGTTAGTGTACCTGTGTTTAAAAAAGGATTGGATAAGTTCTTGGAGGAGAAGTCCATTACCTGCTATTAATTAAGATGACTTAGAAAATAGCCACTGCTATTACTAGCAACAGTAACATGGAATAGTCTTAGTGTTTGGGTAATTGCCAGGTTCGTATGGCCTGAATTGGCCACTGTTGGAAACAGGATGCTGGGCTTGATGGACCCTTGGTCTGACCCAGTATGGCATGTTCTTATGTACTTACACACACCGATAGCCTATAGAGGGCAGCAGAAGATGCACAAGAGCGTGTGAAAACGGTTGCCGCGGCCTAGTACGAGGCATGTAAGAAAAAAACCCAAGTGCGGGTCCTAGCCCACCGGGGGCCGTTCAATCCGCCAGGCAGCCCAATTCCCCAACCCCAACAGCAGTGGGGACGAACGTCAAGAACAGAGACCGGAAGAAGTCCTGAAACTCCTCTGGTCTCTAATTCAGGTAAAACTTTTTTTTTATCCTTATCTGAGCTCAGCGCTTACAGGCCGAGTACAGAGACGGTCTCCAGTTGCGGGGGGAGAGGGCATCTGCCATTACCGCCGTGCTCGGCCTTCTGCACCTCCTGCCTTTCAGCTGAACTAGCAGCTAAGTCCATGCCAGGAAACCCAGCTACCGAAGCAAGGCACATCTCTGAGACACCACAGAAATCACCTCAGGAATTCTCAACTGGGGAGAGACCTTTAAGTTATCACTGCAGAAGAGCAGGGCTCCCTTTTCCTGAATTTAGAATTTCAAATTTCTTCTTTCAAAAAGCTCAAAGCAATCCCCATAGTGAGATGCACATCCACCATCTCCTGGAGATAGAGAATACTGTCAGGCTGAGGTTACTGCAGGGTTATATAATAACATGATATCAGCTTGCTCCATCTCCATCTGTCTACACGCTAGGAAATTATCATTACATGTTGTCTTCCATCTGTCAACCAGTTTGTAATCCACGCTACCACTTTGGCGCTCTCTCCCAAACTTCTCCTTTTATTCACAAGCTTCCCATGCAGGACCGTGTCAAAAGCTTTGCTGAAATAGATCACATCGAGCACTCTTCCTCAATCCATTTCTTTAGTCACCCAATCAAAAAATCAATCAGATTTGTCTGACATGACCTTCCCCTGGTGAATCCTGCTGCCTCATGTCCAGCAATCCTCCTGACTTTAGATAGTTCACTATCCTTTCTTTCAGCAGTCTCTCCATTAATTTTTCCACCACCGAAATGAGGTTAACCGGCCTGTAGTTTCCAGCCTCCTCTCTGCTCCCACTCCTGTGAAACGGGACCACTACTGCTCTTTTCCTATCACTTGGCACCACTCCCGTTTCAAGGGATCTATTCAACAGGTCATGCAGCAGACCCGCCAGCACATCTCTCAGCTCCCTCAGTATCCTGGGATGAACCTCATCAGACCCCATGGCTTTGTCCACTTTCAGTTTTTCAAGCTCTTCCCATACATTCTCTTCTGTGAGTTTCATCTACCCCATTTCCATTTAAGGTCTTGTCAAACAGCAACGGTCCTTCTCCAAGACCTTCTTTAGCCAACACCAAACTGAAGTATTGTTTAATTTTCCATTTCTTCATCTCTCTCCACATAGTGCTCCATATCACCTTTCAATTTCACTAAACCACTTCGGGCCTCCATTATTTCTCTGATATATCTGAAAAATGTTTTGACGCCTCTCTATCTCTTTGGCAATCCTTTCTTCCAATTGTCTTTTTGCTTTCCTGATTTCTTTCTTCGACTCCCTCATATTTAACATATATTCTTCCTTGTGTTCCTTTTTTTTTTTTTTTTTTTTTAGTAGTAGTCTAGTGGTCAGAGACATACACACTGGCTCTCTCTCTCAAGCACACAGTTGAAATTAATTCTTACCTGATAATTTCCTTTCCTCTAAGGGAGGCAGGCCAATCCACACCAGTGGATTATTTACTCCTACCTGTAGATAGAGACGGAGACAACTGACTCGCTGACATGACCGACCTATAGCCTCGACATCAGCCTGCCAGTATCTCTACAAAAGCAAACTACTGACAACTGATTATACCTGACACATGACTCTTAATAGTGAACGACTCATTACCTCCACATAACTCGTAAGCATTGAGCTCAGGTAAAATATTAATTTCAACTGATTACATAGACTGGTTCTCACCAGTCCTTCAAATGACTCAGAACAAGGAACAATCTACGTCATCTTTGAAAGAAAGGGTGAACTGAAAACAAAATCACAAATGCGCAGCCCAGGGCGGGACTGTGGATTGCCTTGCCTTCCTTAGAGGAAAGGAAATAATCAAATAAGAAGTATTTTCACCTTCCTCTGCGGTCAGGCAGGCCAATCCACACAGGGATGTACCAAAGCTACTCCCGAAACAGGCTGATTGCAGTCTTGTCACAACACTGCCCTCATGAAGGCTAAGATCTACCATTAATACGACCTCTATAACATGCCAGTGCTGCAACCAGAACTTATAAGGGGTTTAGGGCCAGACCCTTACTAATTCTTCCTACAGAAAAACAAGGATTAAAGGTATTTTCACTGAGAGAGAGAAAAATCTCTCGCTCCACATCAACTTTTGAACACTATCCAAATCCTGATATAAGCCGGAAATGTGGAAATCTTCCTAACGTGAAGCAGAATGGTCACCACTGCCAGAAAACAACAAAGCCTCAGCAGTTGAGCCCTCTTAAGGGCCAAACCATAAAACAGAATCAACCTGGATTTTCATGTATGATCAGTCCCTATTGTGGAAGATCCTTCGGGACTAGCCACCCCATAAGACTGTCTATCAGTAACCAGAAAACAGTTTCCGTGGTCAATCCAAGCCACCTGGTCTACAGTCCCAAGATGACTTGCAATCCTCCGTATTACCCTGCTGAACATCGGTCAGGAAGGAAACCCATATAGTATCTCTCTGCACAGCTCACTGTCAAACGAAAGCATTGATTCCCAACGATCTCCGATCCTATCTGCAACTATAGAACACCGCCCCATCACATTGTGGTAACATGCCATCAGATCCAGATACAACGTGTCCCATCTAAAGACCATGAGTTGAAAAAGGTCCTCCGCCAGCACCCACTCTCCTGATCCAAGTCATGCCTGCTACGAAAATCAGCCCTCACATTGTCTAACCTGGCAATGCGAGAGGCTGATGATATTAGGATATGTTGTTCTGCTCATTTCACGAGTGCATTTATTTCCACCGACACCTGGTTACTACTGTAACTGCCTTGATGGTTTATATAGGCAACGATTGTGGCCTTGTCCAACATCACCCTTACCACTCGTCCTGTCAACCTCTTGGTGAACCGTAAGTATGCCAAGCGACCTGCACAAGCTTCCAATTGATTGATTCCCTGTTGATCCTCGGCATTCCACTGACCTTACGCAATCAATGCTTGATAAGGAACTTCCCAAACTATAAGACTTGCCCCCATTGTGAGCACCTATCATTTCGAGGCCTCTAAGGTTACCCTTCTCGGGAGGAGTTCCTTTTTGCAACCACCACTGCCACTTCGCGCTCACTTCCATCGGCCAGGATAGTCTCAGTGCTTATGCCTGTGACTGCAGAGTCCACCACGCCAGCAGAGCCTGCTAAAGCAGATGCATATGCACCCTTGCCCAAGGTACTACCTCCAATATTGGTTCCATTGATCCTGAGACCTAGAAATAACTCCACACCACTGAACAGATGGCCAATCTCAAGGACTGAACCTGAGTCTGCAAATGTTGGATATTTTGCTCTGGCAGGTCCTGCCTCATGCTATATTGAGACTCACTCTGAAGTAGTCCAAGTCTATGTCGGCTATAACTGCTTTTGACTAACTTTACTCTGCAGCCCAGCTTGAGTAGACAGATCACCTTAAGAACATAAGAAAATGCCATACTGGGTCAGACCAAGGGTCCATCAAGCCCAGCATCCTGTTTCCAACAGTGGCCAATCCAGGCCATAAGAACCTAGCAAGTACCCAAAAACTAAGTCTATTTCATGTTACCATTGCTAATGGCAGTGGCTATTCTCTAAGTGAACTTAATAGCAGGTAATGGACTTCTCCTCCAAGAACTTTTCCAATCCTTTTTTAAACACAGCCATACTAACTGCACTAACCACATCCTCTGGCAACAAATTCCCGAGTTTAATTGTGCGTTGAGTAAAAAAGAACTTTCTCCAATTAGTTTTAAATGTGCCCCATGCTAACTTCATGGAGTGCCCCCTAGTCTTTCTATTATCCGAAAGAGTAAATAACCGATTCACATCTACCCGTTCTAGACCTCTCATGATTTTAAACATCTCTAACATATCCCCCCTTAGTCGTCTCTTCTCCAAGCTGAAAAGTCCTAACCTCTTTAGTCTTTCCTCATAGGGGAGCTGTTCCATTCCCCTTACCATTTTGGTAGCCCTTCTCTGTACCTTCTCTTGTGAGATTCCCCTTGACTCTCTTCCACAAGCTTGGCCTGAATCAACCAGCCGTCCAGATATGGATGGACCAAAATATCCTCATTGCGTAGAGACACTTAAATCCATGGACCCTTGTGCTGTGATGAGATTGGCTCAACCAACAGGGAAGGTCCTGCAGATCCTCACTGACAGCTGGCACAGCTACGCTGGGCAGAAACTGATCTGGAACTTCCTCTATACTAGCTCCTTTCCAATCAGGTTGAGCCCTAGGAATGTGAGGCCCGTCACGTCTTAGATGAGAGTCTGAGGCAGATGCAAGTGTAGGTCCAGTATTGGGCAAAGGTCAGAGGCAGGCAGCAACTAGGAGAGTCCGTATTCAGGCAAAGTTCAATGGTGGACAACAGACAAGTGTGGTTGGTATCCAGGCACGGGTCAGAGACTGGCGGCAGGCAAGATTAGAAGAAGTCCAGGCGGAAGTCAGATCCATGAGTCAGTCCAAGAGCAGGCAACAGAAAACAAGGAGAAGAACTGACACAGAAGGCAAAGCAGAAGGCAGGAGCTAGATTGGAGAGGACAGGCTGGACTGTTTTGCAGCAGACCTGCACGTAGAAAAGCACTCAAATGCCGCCATGGCCCATATCAAAACTAGAGGCGCTGTCCTGGCCCCACTGAGAACCTTCCCCCGCTGACTATACAGTTAGGGGAGCCCCAAAATCTGGCAACATCTCTGATAGGTCCCCCTCCAGACCCATTCCAGCCTCATGCTGGGAACAGTGGTCTCAGAAAAAAAAAAACAATAAACAGCTGGAAAAAACTCTCCCTGAACTTCCAAGTAATAAAGATACAAGTTAGTGGGGGCGGGAGACATCAAGCTGAGATGCCTGAATATGGCAAACAGAACAAAAGTAAACGGCTGCTAGCAGCATGTTTCCAAAGCATTTGATCATTGTGTGCCCAGCTGCACGTCCGCACAAGCGAGTGTGGACAAGGCAGCCAAAAACAAGACCTGTTCAATAAGTGACCAAAAATTATAGGCACAAAACACTCAATCCAGGTAGGTGTCCACGTAAGCATCCTCACCTAGGTGGATACCCAGGCGTGCAAGTGCGAGCCAACGGACAGTGTTTCCTGGTACACTTGTGACAGAAAAAGCATGCAAACGCCACCGTGGCCTACCACACTGTGTCTAAGCAATGCCTGAGAGGGAGGCCTAGCCACATAGGCTGCTCAACCCGCCAAACTGCCATGAGTCTCCCCAGCTCCCTCAGAGGGGGGAATGGACGTCAGATCGGCACGCCAAGGCTCTGAGACCAGAAAAGGAATGGAAACTCTTACTACTCCTTTCATTTTTTTACACTCCTTACCTGAACTCAGCCTGTCCCAGCCGAGTATAGAGTTGGTCTCCGGCTGCAGTGGGAAGAGAGCAAAGACCTTCACGGCTATGATCGGCTTCCTGTACCCACTAGCCTCTCAACTGCCTTTTTTTTTTTTTTACACAGCTAAATCCATGCCGGAAAACCATCTACCGGACCGAGGCACTTGCTGAGAGAGGGTTCCGCAGATATCACCTCAGGAAAACTCAACCGAGGGAGGGACAGTATGATTCTCCCCGTTCTCCTGTGGTGATACCTATTTCCTTCTTTTCTCAGTTTTATATATATATAGATAGATAGATATAGATATATTTTTTTTTATATTTTTTTTTTAAGTAATACCCAGTAGGGAGATGCACATCCAGTACCTAATGCTGGTTCAGGGGTGTATATATATACTGAGACGTCAGCTTTGCCCCATCTCCATCTGCTCGTAAAGGTGCATAGCCCACTAAGAAATTTTACCTACTGAACCTTATAAGTTGTTTTATTTTGAATAGTAGATTCTTCATACAACATTCTCCCATCCTCTATATTCATAGAGAAAATTTCTATTTAGCCAAATTAGACTTTTCTGTCTACTGCCATTTGAGATAGGAATGATTTTGAGGCAAGTCACTTACCTATTCGGAGTTAGATGAACAACATAATTTTTGCCTTCTATCATAATGGTATAAGACATATGATCCTACAGAGTTCAAAGAAAAAATATTGTCGTCTAATAATAATGAAGGTAATATTCAGACAGCCTATCCAGCTAAATTCAGGGCTTAGCCACAAAAACCATGGATTGTAAATTTCCTGCTGCTCTGATCGCCTCTAATTCATCTGGCTGTTTAGTCAAATAGAAGTTAGCTGGTTAAATTCGAGGCATTCCAGGAGTGTTCCAGGGCAGAGGTAACCTAGCCAGATAACTTATCTGGCTAACTCCAATATTCAGCTGAATACGTTTTCTAGCTAAGTCTAAATGTACTATAGAGAAGCTCTAAAGTTAGCTGGATAAATTTATCCAGCTATCTAGGAATTTATCCAGCTATATTCACCTGAGCACCTAAGCAGCAGTGCTGTGCTGAATAAACTGCTCACTGCATTGCTGAATACTGACTTAAATCCATATAAAATATTGAAAAACTAAGAGCCCAATATTGATTAAGCTGGTTAGTGGATACATTATTAATCTATAGTCAATAATGGTGGCTGCCAGATCCTCCCACTGCCCCATGATCTGAAAATCGCAGCAGCGCACCCCCACCATCTCTCTGAACCTAAAAATCTTCATCAGAAGCAGAGTAGGCACAGACCCACTCCCAGCAAGCACCAGTGCAGCTTCTATCAGAAGTTGTGCTGGAAATGTACACTACATCTATTTTACGCTTGCAGACAGCATAAAATGTGTAGTGTACCCTTCCAAAGCAGTTTCTGACAGAAGCTGCACTGGAACACCCTGGAAGCTGGAAAGTGCCTATCCTGCTCCTGACGAAAATAAGGGTCTAGGGGGGTTTGGTATGCGCCACTGCTCCTTAAGATCACGGAGGGTGGGAGGGTCTGGTGGCAGCCACATATTCACTATAGTTTGAATCAGCAATAGGGGTGGTAGTGGTGGGAGGGCACTTGCGGTCATCAGGGCAATTTTACCATTTAGAGGAGATGTGGGGTGAGGGGGTGCATGGCCTGACAGTGCTATTGATTACATTTGCAGGAGAGGAAAGTTAGAATTGAGCCACAGGCCCGTTTTACTTTTGTTTTTTGTTTTTTTAAGTTTCACAGCTCTAAACTGGATATATTTTAAAGATATCCAATTAAGTAGGAAGTTATTCAGCCACACATGGCCAGAAAACTTTAGACCTGCTCTGAATCAGGCTTAAAGCTAACCGGCTGACTTAGCTGGATAGAACTGAAAATCGCTAAGTTAGCCAGTTGACTTTACTCCTCCCCGAAATGCCTCTTTTTTTATCCAGCTAATGACTTATCCAGCTAAAATCTAGCAAGATAAATGGTTGACTATGGCAAACCTTGGATAAATTAAATGGATAAAAGCAGGTTTGTTTACTGTGAACGGTGTTTTCCATAGATAGCAGGATGAATTAGACATGATCTGTGTATGACATCAGGTGGCACTGAATGAACTGTCTCTCCAAGCTAGTAGAGCTTTCAGCTCTACTGAGCATGTACAGGAGTTCCCATGCAGGTGCTGCCTCAGAGACTCTTCAGTTTGTTACAATGCTGTTAGAATAGGATAGCCTGCTTTCCAGAGAGGAGGGTGGGTATCTCATATCTAATTCATCTTGCTATCTATGGAAAACACTGTTTACAGTAAGGAAACCTGATTTATTCCACTGAAAAGCAGGGCTGAATTAGCCATGATCTGAGGGAAGTCACAAGCTGAGAGTTGTAGCAGAGCATTTGTAGTAAGTAATCCAGACTCCACTGTGGATAGCAGCATATTTATGAATGAAGAGGTGCAATACAGCTTTTCGTACTGCACTGTTTGAGGAAGCTAGAGAATCCAGAAATTAATGTGAGGAAAAAAGTATGCACTGGTGATGACCAAGTAGCTGATTTACAAATATCCTCAATTGGAACCTCTCTGAGGTGTACAATGGATGAAGCAGTTGCTCGTACCTGGTGAGCTCTTACAGGATTAGTGAAATTGAGGCCAGCCACTGAATACCAATGTTGTTTACCATTGGTAATACAGTTAGGATTTTGGGAAGCCTTCCCGGGAGAAGAATCGGGCATACTGAGGGTGTGCTGGGCCAAAGGACTGAGTGCTGATAGTGCCGGGAACACCTGATCTTGCCGTCCCCTCCGACATCATCTTTACTCGCTCGCTGTACCTATTTAAACCTTGGTGCAGTGGCAAACCACTGCTGACACACTACCAAAGCTGCACGCCCCTGGGCAAGATTTTGGAAAGGCTCCTCTCCTCTCCTTGATGGGAAGGAAAAGGAAAGCTAGAGCAATTACTTCTACACCAGCAGTGAAAGCAGTGAAGGGACCGATGGATACACTTCATGTTCGAAGGGTGAGTCAAACAATGAGAGAATCTGTTCCTATTTCTTTTTCATCAGGGGCCTCTGTTAGTCCTGGTCATAACCAGTCCTCTCTCTCCCTCTGGAATTATTGGTGCTAGTTCACCAGTTAATAACCCTGATCCAGTGGAGTTGACATCTTTATTGCTAACTACCAACAGAAGGAGTATGCAACCCTTACAGGCTGAGGTGAATATTCCAGCTATTGAGCGTGGCTCATTGCCATCTGCTTCTTCTCAGCCATTGGAATTAGGCTCTGAAGTAGCTGAGCCCAAAAATATCACCTTAGCTGATGTATGGAGAGCTGTTACTAAAATGGAAAAAAGTTGTTGTCCCAATCAATATTCCAATCTATCAATTTTTCTACTGAGACTAGGAAAACACTTGAAGATTATAGAAATCTGTTATGATCCTGGAAGTGGACCCTTAGTCTGAGGAAGGGTTAGTGCTACCTAGAAGAGAGTGAACCCTCGTAGGTCCCTACCGTCGGAAGGCAAGGCCGGGTGCAGCAGAAGTCAAGTTGATGCTTCGCCACTGTAAGTCCTTGGTCCCCCCAGGAGAAGCCCGGAGGAACCCGGACCGCTTGGACTTAGGTGAATCGCTGAAGACTGAAGAGAGGTCTGGATGCAGGTCGTAGTTTCCAGACTGCTGGCGCCTCCAGCAGGTCATAAGTCAGTCCCGAAGTGGAGGCTGAAGAATGGTCAGAACCGGTCCAAAGTCCAAGCCAGAAGAAGAGTCGGAAGCCGGTCCAGAAGTCAATCCAAAAGAATCAGCCCAACAAGGGAAGAGAACAGAAGCAGGACGAAGAACAGGAACCAGGAACACAGAGCTCAGGAACCAGCCAAACAAGAAGCCTCTATACCAAGGCAAGGTCTTAGGAGCAGCTGGCTCTAAACAGCTCAGAAGGGGAGGAGTCAGCCTGGCATCGCAGGAACCATGCGGCCGGGCTTAGTAGCAGCAGCGGCCGTACGGAGAACTTCGGAGGGAGCAGCCTACTCCCGCAGGAGCCTCGGAGGCAGCCCGACGCCGCAGAAAGTTACTTGGCCCTGGTTGTGGACCACCGTGGCCGGTGGCCATGACCGTGTGAACCGGCCCCAGTCGTGGGACGCCGCGGCCGGCAGCCATAACAAAATTGGCTTTCACAGTTAGAATCATGTGCCTTGACTTTAACTTCACAAATTACATCAGTTCAATCTGTTGGAACCTCCTTTATTAAGGATACCTTAATTATATATAAACAACTTGAAGGGCTAGAAAATGCTATAAGGTGTAAAAAATTGGTGATGTTTGAATTTTCCAATATCTAGATTGTTATCAGCTCAAGAGTTATTTTAAAAATGTGTGAAGGAGGTTTTGAGTATTCCTAACGCTAAAGAAATGTTAATTTCAAAAATATATTATGTTCCCAGGTTCAAGAAAGGTAATCAAGGTTCTGATGATGATATGGATGTTTTGCAGGTAGAAAGCCCTAATTTAACATCTATTTTAGAGGCATCTACTGACGATACACAAGCTAAAGCTACTTTAATACTTGTCTTTAGTTTAGAGCAAGATAAAAATTTAGTGCTTCAAAAATATTTTAAAAAATAAAGATCTTTGTTTCTGTGGTCAAAAAGTTCAAGTTTTTCCCAATGTCTCTAGGAATATGCGACTCAGGAGAAAGCAGTTTTCTATGTTTGAGACAGAGTTTTGACCTTAGAGGCCACTTTCTGTCTCATATTTCCTTGCAAATAATTGATAACATTTCAGAAGAATAAGTTTGTATTTCTAGATCCTGCTCATTTGGAAGTTTTTCTTTCTGATAAGGGTGATTGATTGGGAAACTTGTAACAGCTTGTTTAAGAGAGTTTCTACTGGTATAATTGTTTAAATTTCTCTCCCAATTAGTCCAATGATAAATTGTACTTTTTTCCTTTTTCTTTTTTTTCTCCTTTTGGTTAGTTTCCCAGTCTTTAATTTGGACTAGAATTATTGGAAATACTTTAATGAGCAGAAATGTCATTGTTTGAAGGTCTGGATATTTTTCTTTGTATTCCAAATCGTTTGCTTTTTCTTTTTCATTGTATAATGAGTAAGAATTTGATAAAGTGCAAAAAAAAAAAAAGTTCTTTTGGTTACACTTATTCCCAGTCTGTTGGGATCGCATGAAAATAAAAGCCAAGATGCTTTTCTGTGGGGCAGCATGCAGCCTTATAATAAATGCCAGGGCTCTTTTCCAGTCCAAATCATGAAGTTTCTTTTCTCCCTCATGAACATGAGATTTTGGGACTGGTTTAAATGGAATGCAAAAATTATTTTCAGTAGAAACTTTGGATGTGTTTTAAGTATTACTTTATGAGTGGTGGTTACTACACTAAACCAATAAGCCTTGATATTTCTGATGCAACTCCAGCATTGCTCTCTGCTTCAACAACAGAAGAAAAGGGGAATTAGATTCAGACAGCAACTGATAAGCAAAGGAGTAACCTGCACAGAGCAGCAGTTACTACCCTTAACAAAAGGCATGGGATTATTACCATTAACCAATAAGCCTTGATACTTTTGATGTAACTGCAACATCGCTCTTTGCTTTGAAGGATGGAGGAGGGAGGGGGAAGGAAAGAGGAATTTGGATTCAGAGGCAATGAAAACGCAAAATGACTTTTTTTTTTGCAATCTAGGATACTGATAAGCAGACATTAAGGAAAAAACAGGACTGCTTCTATAGCCAAGACCATAAGCAAAGTATATCAAGCAGCACTGACTGATACACGGGGGTAACCTGCATGGTGTAGCAGATACTACCATGGGAAGCTTGCTGGGCAGACTGGATGAACTATTGATCCTTTTCTGCCATTATTTCTATGTTTCTATGAAAAAGCGACCATGTAGAGAGGGTAGTGGACCAGTGCTTTAGCTCACTTACCCATCAATTCGAAGTAATAGCTACTAAGGAGACAATTTTCCATGTTAAAAATGTTAGTGGAGATGAATCCAGTGGCCCAAGAGGAGGTTGCATAAGATAAGTGAGGGCTATATTTATATCCCAAGGTAACGGTGATCTTTTAATTGGTGAACCTGGAAATTAATGGATGCATGGAAATATGTCTTCACTGTCTGTAGAGTGAAAAGTAGCAATTGTGCTGAGATGCACTCATACTGATTTAACTGCGAGCCCAGACTATGCTAGACATTGAAGGTCAGATAACAAAAGTCTTGGCCTGCAATGTATTTCTATATAAAGGAATAACTTCGTTTTGTAGAACGTTTTCTTGTGGAAAGAAGTACATCTTGGATTGGTATTAATAGGACCTTTGTTTTAAGACTGTGCATTCAACATTTATGCCTTCAAGATTAAGAGATGGTAATAGAGGTTGCAGTAGAGTGCCGTTTTTTTGGAAAAGAAGAGAGGGGTGGTTCCCCAGATGAACTGGTGTTTTTGCAGGTAATTGAATGAGATACACATACCTTGCTTATCTCAGCCATGCTGGTGTAGCAAGAATCTTCTTGGCTTGTTCTCGCATCAGTTTTTATAAGGTTCTCAATATGAGTGGTATCAAAGGAAAAGCTTATACGAGGCCCATGTTCCAAGGAATCAGAAAAGCATCTGGAGCTCTGCGGAAGAGATTCAGTAGTATGAACCAGAACTGGTCTAACTTTCAATTCTGTTCTATTGGGAAAAGGTCAATCTGAGGGAGACCCATAATTGGAAGACTTGGTCGGCCACATTTTGGCTTAGTGACAATTTGTGTGGGCAGAAAGCTCTGCTGAGCCCGTCCGCTATTATATATTGGATACCTGGCAGGTAAGATAGCTGGAGGGTCACTTTGTTCTTGACTGTCCAGTACATATGTGCAAGGCTTTCTGGCAGTATCCATGATCTTGTTCCTCCCTGCTTGTTCACATAGAACATGGCTACCTGAATCATTATATGTTTCCCCTTGAGGATATGTGGGCATAGCACATTGCTCTCAGTTCTAGTAGACTGATTTGCAAATTACTTTCTTTTTCTGTCCAGAGACCCTGTGTCTTGAAATGTCCAGAGTGGGCACCCTAATCTAGAGTTGAGGCATCGGTAATTAGTATTACCTGGTATGGTACTATTCCAGGGGCACGCCCTCTTGTATCCTGGATCACTGTAACCATCAGTATCTCTTTCTTCATGTGTAATGAGATGGATATTTTCGTATGAAGTGGTTAAAGAAGATGATTTCACTGCAATTGTAAACCTCACTGCATATGATGCTGTGTAAGCACAACAATATGAACTGCCTCAGCCAAGTGTTCTAGTAGTACCAGGACTTGACGAGCTGTGGTAACCCTTGCCTTTAACTATGTTTTTGCCACTTTGAATAAATTTTGCGCTCTTTCTGGAGGTAAAAAGGTTAGAAGTTGCATTGTGTCTATAACTCCTCCAATGAAGTGAAGTTGAACAAGTTGACCTGATTTCTAAACATTTATCATGAATCATAGTGATTAAAGGGTTTGAACTGACAACTGGAGGTGGGTTTGTCTAGCTAGGGGAATACTTGAATTCCCTGACAGTGCAGGTGAGCCAAGATTACTAAAATGCAGTTCGTAAAGACTCGGCGGGGGGGGGGGGGGGGGAGAGGAGGCCTGCTGAGAGTTCAAACAGAAGGATCTTGTACTGGTAGTGGCGGGTTCCTACTTTCAAACATAAGTAACGCCAAAAAGATGGGTATATGCAAATGTGTGCATACGCATCCTTGAGATCTAAGGAGCATATCCAATTGTTCTTTTGTATGTAGGAAAGAATGGTTCCTGGAGACGTCATTT
Organism: Rhinatrema bivittatum; assembly: GCF_901001135.1. Lineage (NCBI taxonomy): Eukaryota > Metazoa > Chordata > Amphibia > Gymnophiona > Rhinatrematidae > Rhinatrema > Rhinatrema bivittatum. The sequence continues at coordinate 281,517,830 of NC_042619.1, read as the reverse complement.
TGAATTTCACTCTGTGGAGGTAATAATTGAGATTCCAAAGGTCTAGAATCTGTCAAATCCTCCCTCCCCAATTTCTTTGGAATCAAAAAATAATGAGCATAGACTCCTTGAATCTGAAGGGAAAATGTTATTTTTTGAACCACCTTCTATAAAAGAAGTTGGCTCACTTCCTACTATAGAAGTAGTAGATGTGCAGGGTCATGAGGTGGAATGGCCAAATATGGGATTAATGGTTCAGTTTTGAAGTGGAGATGATAACCATTCTGAATTATCTTCAATACCCATTGATCTATTGTTACAAGTTTCCAGCATGGCAGAAACCGCTGAATTCTGGTCCCTACTTGATCCATTGAGACTGTGCTTGCATTTAACAAAAACTGCCCTGGATTAGTTAGTAGTAGTTGCTGCTGCTGGGGCTCCTGTTGCCTGCCATCTCTAGGTTGACCCCTAGTGGGTACAGATTGCATTTGTGTTCTTTGCTTTTGCTGTGCCGGAAGGTGATATTGCTGATATGATCTGTATGATTGCCAAAGATAGTATGGTCTTTTGTAAGACATGTCAGACCATCTGGTTGACAGGAGAGGGTCTGTCAAAGTGAGTAACGACTGAACTGCCACATTCTCCTCTTTAATCTGGGCTACTATTTCTCTTAACTTATTTGGAGAAAAGTTATCTTCCAAACGGGGGACGTTGGCTAGTTTTTCGAGGACATCTTCTAAGATGGAAATGGCTCTAAGCCAGGCCATACGTCTCACGCTTGTCGAGGCAGCTGATATTCTTTCCATAGTATCAAACGAGTCATATACCATTCTGAGATGACGACAGTTGGCCTCCTCCAGATTGTAGACTGGAGGTGGTGAGAATTGCTCACTGATCTCAGTTTTGATGAATGGTTTTAATTTTTCACCACACTTGTAGATGTATTGGACAATGTAGAAATGGTGCTGTAATATTCTCGCAGTCAGCATAGTGGCTTGGAAAACCTTCTTTACAAAATCAACCAGGATGCGCTGATCTTTTCCTTGTGGCATGTTAGAATGAAACCTGCTCTTCTTTGCTCTCTTCATTGTGATTCCTACCACAACAGAGTTTTGTGGTAATTGCACAATACCATATCCTGGTGATTTCTTAATTCTGAACTTCAAGTCTAGTTTGTGTGCTACCATGGAACCTGAGAAGGGGATCTCCCGCATTTTCATGGCAACCTAATACTGCATGAATTGGTAATGCTAAGGGTTCTGAAGGAATTAAAAAAAAATTTTAAATTCCCGTAACCTCCGCTCTAGGGACTTGCTCTTTTTTAACCTAGATGGTCAGTGCTGAATCCACTTTCTCCACAAACTTGGAGTAGGTTAAATCTTCAGGTGGAGATGTGTGATCTGGTGGCCCTGGAAGCAGATCAGATGGAATGCCTGTGGAGCTAGTGGGGAACTCCTTAGAAGAGTGATGACTAGACCAGAATGAATGAGGGTACTTAGTCCCTTGGAAGGCTTAGAAAGAAGAAGTAGGAAATCACTGGATGTAAATCTATGACCTGACAGTAAGGAATGGCGCTAGCATAAGCCCTTCTTGCTGCGGCACAACTGATGGCATCTAACGGATGGGTCCACAAAGCCTGTGCCAACAGCTGCAGAATGCGCTTTGTTATGGGCCAGGCTAAGGCTTCACCAGAATCATAGGGTTCAACCCCCACGGGTTGAACCCTATGGTTCCAGCATCTGGCAGAATTTAGAAGATTCAGGGAGCTTAGGCAGAGTCCAGCAACAGTCTAAGATTGGGGGCTGGCAGCAGACAAGGCACAGTCCAAGTCCAAAGCTGAAGTCAGAACTGGAAAGACTGGCTAAGATAGACAAGGCACAGGGGAGCAGGCAGGACAAGACCAAGAAACAGCAAGACAAGGCGACAGAGACAGGGCAAGGCTGGAGAGCAGGCCAAGTTGGAGGGCAGGCCAGGCCAGGCCAGGCTGGAGGGCAGGCCAGGCAACGCAAAGAACATGTTTGCTGAGACAAAGAATTATTTTGTGCATCGACTGTGTTGACAGAAGGCGAATCGGATGCAAAGCTCCAGACGATTTGCGTTTCAACAATACGACGGCTGTTCTATAATCTTCAATGCAGTTTTCTTCAAATGTTTCAATGGCATTGATGCTTCCATCTCCTTTTGACAATGCAGCACTTGATGTTTTTTGCTTCTTGGATGGAACTGGTACTGTCTGTATCAAAAGCATCGTAAAGTCTCGATGCTTCAGCTTGGCTGGTCCTTTTTTCAAGTCTAATGATTTTAGTTGCTGCAGATTCTATTGTTGTGGTTCTCTGAAATAAGAATGCTTAAGCATCACAATTCTATGCTTTAGGGACAACCAGTCCAGGTCATCTCTTCTTGAAAATTCAACCCTTGATCCACTGCTTTTTTGAGGAACAGGATGAATGGTGGCTCTGCAAAGCAGATCTACTTCTACTTGCTGCCTTTTAGGAAGCTATCTTTGCTGCCCTGGATCTCTATGAGCAAGGAGACATCCGTCCACATGCCACACAGCTCAGTTGGCAGTGGCTCTAGACCCAACCAGTGTGTTAGGCTCACCACTCACAGGACGGCCCTGCGAGCGGCTCTATTCACTCCAACGCTGGCCAGATGCTGCCGCTCCATGAGACAGAAGAATGTCACTGACACCACTCCTTTGATGCTGCTACTAGAAGCGGGCGCACGATACTATCTCTTTTCAAGGGCCCGTGGCAGGACAAGCCGTGGCACCCTCGGATGATGTCATTCCTGCCTACCCTATAAAAGGGATCTTCTTACACCCTAGCGTTGTCTCAGCAAGGTAGTCTCCTGGTTCCAGTTATACATTAGCCACAGACCTACTCCAAGTGTTCAGCTACTCTTCAGCTCAGCTCCTGTCTTCAGTCTTCAGCTCCACTTCAGCCTTCACCCCAATTCCGTCTTCAGCTGCGCTTCAGCCTTGCCTTTGCCAATTCTTCAATCTCAGCCTTTTCTTCGCATAGACTCTTGGATGCTGTCCTAGTCTGGTACATGCCTTTGAAGTTATGCCATGGTAAAAGGGGCACACGCATATGTGGTTCCCAACACAGCAGTAACATGACTCATGGCCATATGTTTTTAACATGAGTCAGCCACAGGGCAAGCCTTGAAACCGCTGGTCAACTTCTTCAACATTGTCATTCTATTATTTCTCTTTTTTTATACTACTGAATAGTATTGTTGAGGGTCACAAAAATTAACAAAGATCCTTTTTTTTTTTTTTTTTTAAATCTGAGGAAACAGTCACGGAGAGACTGAGATAATAGTCTATACAAAAGCTAGGCCAAAAACAGTTTGAGGAGACTGAGGCAATGCCCGCACTGAAACTCCTGCACATGCTCAGTAGAGCTCAAAGCTCTATTAGCTTGGAAAGATGATGGTGCAGGAAAAAGGGATTCAGTTTTGTAAGGAACTGGGGAAACTTTTGGGGAAGGGGGTGACTTTTCCGAAAGGATGGGCTCCACCTTAACCAGAGTGGAACCAAGCTGCTGGCACTAACTTTCAAAAAGGACATAGAGCAGCTTTTAAACTAGAACAAGAGGGAAAGCCGACAGTCACTCAGCAGTGCATGGTTTGGAGCAATGTATCCTTGAAGGTTACTAATGAAACAGGAGAGTTAGGGCATCCCGACAGAGAGGTTCCAATAAAAGAAAACATAGCCCATGTGCCTATATGTAAAAAAATCACTGAAGCTCATGATTTCCGAATTATCTCTAACAACTGAAAAGCAGGTTGTTAATACAAATAAAAAACACACTTTGAAATGTCTGTATGCCAATGCCAGAAATCTAAGAAGTAAGATGGGAGAGTTAGAGTGAATAGCAGCAAATGATGAGATTGACATAATTGGCATCACAGAAACTTGATGGAAGGAAGATAACCAATGGGACAGTGCTATATCAGGGTACAAATTATATTGCAATGATAGGGAGGAACAACTTGGTGGGAGTGTGGCACTTTATGTCCGGGAGGATATAGAGTCCAACAGGATGAAGATCATACAAGAGACTAAATGCTCGGTAGAATCTATATGGGTAGAAATCCCATGTGTGTTGGGTAAGAGTATAGTGACAGGAGTATACTACCGTCCACCTAGACAAAATGGTCAGACAGATGATGAAATGCTAAGAGAAATCAGGGAAGCTGACCAATTTGGCAGTGCAATAATAATGGGAGATTTGAATTCCAATATTGACTGGGTAAATGTAACATCAGAACTTGCTAGAGACAAAGTTCCTGGATGTAATAAATGACTGCTTCATTGAGCAATTGGTTCAGGAACCAACAAGAGAGGGAGCTATTTTAGATTTAATTCTTAGTGGAGCGCAGGATTTGGTGAAAGAGGTAACTGTGGTGGGGCCACTTGGCAATAGTGATCATAACATGATCAAATTTAAACTAATAACTGGAAGGGGAACAATAAGTAAATCTACAGCTCTAGCACTAAACTTTCAAAGGGGAAACTTTGATAAAATGAGGAAAATAGTTAGAAAAAAACTGAATGATGCAGCTGCAAAGTTTAAAAGTGTTCAACAGGCATGGGTATTGTTTAAAAATACACACCTAGAGGTGCAGTCCAGATGTATTCCACGCATTAAGAAAGGTGGAAGGAAGGCAAAATGATTACCGTCATGGTTAAAAGGTGAGGTGAAAGAGGCTATTTTAGCCAAAAAAACCATCCTTCAAAAATTGGAAGAAGGATCCATCTGAACAAAATAGGATAAAACATAAGTATTGTCAAGTTAAGTGTAAAACATTGATAAGACAGGCAAAGAGAAAATTTGAAATGAAGTTGGCCATAGAGGCAAAAATTCATAATAAAAACTTTTTTAAATATATCCGAAGCAAGAAACCTGTGAGGGAGTCGGTTGGACCATTTGATGACCGAGGGGTTAAAAGGGCTATTAGGGAAGATAAGGCCAATGCAGAAAGACTAAATGAATTTTTGCTTCCGTTTTTACTAATGAGGATGTTGGGGAGCTACCAGTTCTGGAGATGGTTTTCAAGAGTGATGAGTCAGACGAACCAAACCAAATTATTGTGAACCGGGAAGATGTAGTAGGCCAGATTGACAAACTAAAGAGTAGCAAATCACCTGGACCGGATGGTATGCATCCTAGAGTACTAAAGGAACTCAGAAATGAAATTTCTGATCTATTAGTTAAAATTTGTAACCTTTCATTAAAATCATCCATTGTACCTAAAGACTGGCCAATGTAACCCCAATATTTAAAAAGGGCTCCAGGGGTGATCCGGGTAACAATAGACCAATGAGCCTGACTTCAGTGCCAGGAAAAATAGTAGAAACTATTCTAAAGATCAAAATCGTAGAGCACATAGAAAGACATGGTTTAATGGAACACAGTCAACATGGATTTACCCAAGGGAAGTCTTGCCTAATAAATCTGCTTCATTTTTTTTTGAAGGGTTTAATAAACATGTGGATAAAGGTGAACTGGTAGATGTAGTGTATTTGGATTTTCAGAAGGTGTTTGACAAAGTCCATCATGAGAGGCTTCTACAAAAACTAAAAAGTCATGGGATAGGAGGCGATGTCCTTTCGTGGTTTATAAACTGGTTAAAAGACAGGAAACAGAGAGTAGGAATAAATGGTCAATTTTCTCAGTGGAAAAGTGTAAACAGTGGAGTGCCTCAGGGATCTGTACTTGGACCAGTGCTTTTCAATATATATATATATATATATGATCTGGAAAGGAATAAGACGAGTGAGATTATCAAATTTGCGGACGATACAAAATTATTCAGAGTAGTTAAATCACAAACAGACTGTGATACATTACAAGAGGACCTTGCAAGACTGGAAGATTGGGCATCTAAATGGCAGATGAAATTTAATGTGGACAAGTGCAAAGTGTTGCACATACGGAAGAATAACCCTTGCTGTAGTTACACGATGTTAGGTTCCATATTAGGAACTACCACCCAGGAAAAAGATTTAGGCATCATAGTGGATAATACTTTAAAATCGTCAGCTCAGTGTGCTGCAACAGTCAAAAAAACAAACAAACAGAATGTTAGAAATTATTAGGAAGGGAATGGTTAATAAAACGGAAAATGTCATAATGTCTCTGTATCGCTCCATGGTGAGACCGCACCTTGAATACTGTGTACAATTCTGGTCTCCGCATCTCAAAAAAGATAGTTGCGATAGAGAAAGTACAGAGAAGGGCAACCAAAATGATAAAGGGGATGGAACAGCTCCCCTCTGAGGAAAGGCTATAGAGGTTAGGGCTGTTCAGCTTGGAGAAGAAATGGCTGAGGGGGAATATGATAGAGATCTTTAAGATCATGAGAGGTCTTTAATGAGTAGATGTGAATCGGTTATTTACACTTTCAGATAATAGAAGGACTAGGGGGCATTCCATGAAGTTAGCAAATAGCACACTTAAGACTAATCGGAGAAAATTCTTTTTCACTCAACGCACAATTAAGCTCTGGAATTTGTTGCCAGAGGATGTGGTTAGTGCAGTTAGTGTAGCTGGGTTAAAAAAGGTTTGGATAAGTTCATGGAGGAGAAGTCCATTAACTACTATTAATCAAGTTTACTTAGGGAATAGCCACTGCTATTAACTGCATCAGTAGCATGGGATCTTCTTGGTGTTTGGGTAATTACCAGGTCCTTGTGGCATGGTTTTGGCCTCTGTTGGAAACAGGATGCTGGGCTTGATGGACCCTTGGTCTGACCCAGCATGGCAATTTCTTATGTTCTTATGTTCTTAATGCCCAATGATGTCACCCACAAGATCATGGCTAATTCAGCCCTGATTATCAATGGGAAAATTGAGTTATCTATTTAAAACTGGTTATATTTGTCACTATTTCAAGCAGTAATGTTATGTGTACTGTTAACAGCATATTCTCTTGTTAAGTCAACAGATGAGCAGGATGGGACAAATTATTTTGTTAATGGATGTCCAATTAGCCACTATTAAAAAGCAAAAATAGAGTCACTAAAGTTCTAAGAACAAAGTAGTTGCTTAGATACTTAATAACAACTCATATCTAATAGCAATGGTACCTTAATTTCACTGCCATCCCTTAGTTCTAATTTCTTTGGTACTGTTATTTCATAAAATTCTTTCTTTGAATTCACATTACGGCCTAAAGAAACAAACCACAAAAGAAATAAAATGTTAGCAAAATAATGCACATTGTTTGTTAGATTTTTTTTTATTTAATTACAAAAGCACAAATACTTTGAGGATAAACACAATTGGAAAATACAATATCAAGAAAATATCATAAAGTAATGCACATTTATAATGTATAGTTGAGTGCAGTCGTGGCATTCCAGATGTATGATAAGTATTTTATAACCTTTGTATTATTAAGTTTGTAGGACCTTCATGAATACAACTTGAAAATGTCAGCAAGCCGTATAGACCTCTGGTCCAACTTTATTTTATTTTATTATCAGCAATTCAAAAAAATTATTTTTTGTTTTTCTTTTTATATTGTTGTTTTTTGGGTTTTTTTTAATTATCATGAAGGTCCCAGGACAGGTACTCCGCAAGAATTCAACCCAAGCGGGAGAGCAAAAAACTTTCAAAACTTATCTCGAGTGTCCATCTTGATCACGACCCTCAAGATGGCCACTCAAGATAAGTTTTTGCTCTCCCGCTTGGGTTGAAATTCTTGCGAAGTACCTGTCCCGGGACCTTCATGATAATTTTAAAAAAACAACAAAAAAACAATATAAAAAGAAAAACAAAAAATAATCTTTTTGAATTGCTGATAATAAAATAAAATAAAGTTGGACCAGAGGTCTATACGGCTTGCTGACATTTTCAAGTTGTATTCATGAAGGTCCTACAAACTCAATAATAGAAAAGTTATAAAATTCTACTGGGGAATTGGTGTTTTCTGTTTGGTTATAGTTTCCTCAGATTTCCAAGGTTTGTTTTGGGGCCCTATATTTGATAAATATTTTATACATATAATTGTCTAGTATAAATGTCCTTGCATGTAAGAGATTGAACAGCTATAATAAAAATCAAGTTGTTTTTAGTGTAGTTCTTAAACTTGAGGGGTGGGAGCCCTGGGGGTAGGACATCTGAGGGAAGCCCTGAATAAGATGGTCAGCACCATCCTAGTGACTATATTGCAAAAAGCAGCTTCCTCTGCCCTACCCACCAAAGCAAAGAGGAGCTAGGGTAAGCAGATATCTGTTTCTTCTTCCTGGGCTGCCCCATGAAGCAGAGAAGAACTGGAAATAAAAGATCCAACTACCTCCTTCTCACCATCTGCCTGATGCAGAGAAGCCAGGGATGAATCGGGATATCTAAATCATCTTCTATGCTTGAAGCAGAGTGAAGCCAGAGATGAATGGGATCACATGCCTCTCCCTCTCCATCCAATGATGAAAGAAAAGCCAGAAAGCTAAGCCTGTCGCACCACCACAGAAGGTGAAAGGAGCCATTTGCCCTATTGCTACTAAAGAGTTAGCAGCTATAAAGAAGAGAAGTATTCTCTATTTCTAAATGTATTTCTTTCAGTAAGTATGATTCATTAATTACACATTTGTGGCCCATGCTTAGCCACTAAAGTGTGTTCTATGTTGTAATACTGAGAATCTTCCAGCAGCAGAGGGTTAACTAAAAGTTCAGAAGTGTCCTATCTGTTGAAATGAGAAATCCTAGAAAAGGAGGTTCAGGGGAAGTTCAAGGGGGTGTATATATTTTAACTGGAGTGACAGGTTGGCTCTTTCGCCAAAGGGCATATAACAATCTGGAGAGTATAAAACTTCCTCTCACAAGACACAAGGAGGAGTTTTTGAGAGATTCAGAGTGAGGTTTGGAGCTGGTGTTCCCACGAGCACTGGAGAAGAAGTTGAGCTGAAGATTATATCTGGCAAAGATCTGTATGAAATTGGAGGGGAGGTCATTCAGGACAAGTTGTTCTTGGCTGACTTGCCAGCTACAGGATAGTTCTCTGGATTGTCAGGTCCTGTGAAGCAGGCCATGAGGAGATTTTTGGGGGCCCACCTGCTGAAGTGTGAGAAAGATCAAGAGAGACGCTGATAATTTTACTAGGACTGCAAAGGACCTGGGAGAAAAAATAGAGAAAGCAAGTTTTCTTACCATATACTGTTTTTCATAGATACCAGGATGCATTAGCCATGACATGTCAGTGACATTATCCGGTGGCACCAAATTGACTTCTCTTCCCAAGCTAGTACAGCTTTTCCTCTACTGAGCATGTATGGAATTCCCACTCAAGCATTGCCTTGTGAGCCCCCTCAATTGATTTGACAGCTAGCACTAGCTAGGTAGTTCACTCTTCAGGGAGGTGGGTAGGTAATTCATCCTGCCATTTATAGAAAATACCATTTATGGTAAGAAAACTTACTTTTTCTACAGATAAGCAGGGCTGAATTAGCCATGATATATGGGGAGTCCCAAGATGAGGGTGCAGCAGAGCAATTACTAAATAAGCAAACCAGACCCCATTGGGAAGTGTGGACTACTAAGCAAACTGTTTTTTTCAAAACTGCTTGTCCAAATTTATGTCATTCTTTGAGAGATTGTCCAGAAAATAATAATAAGTAAATATGTGTACTAATGATCATGTTGCAGCTTGCAGATGAGCCACCAATGCAGCAATGGCTCTAACTTGGTAAGCCTTGATGGAGTCTGTAATTTGTAGGCCTGCTAGTTGATAGCAATGAGCAGTACAGTTGACTAGCCAGCGAGATAATGTTCATTTGGCCATTATTATGGCAGTTTTGTTAGATTCATAAGAGAAAAACAGTTATGAAGCCTGACAAAGCCTGACATCTCTTCTTTTATAATAAGTCAAGGCTCTTTTACACTTTAAGACTAATTTTAAAAGAAACATGTGTGCACCCACATACACATGTATCTGTGCGCAAGCAAAGATATGCTAGAATTTTAAATCGTGCGCGCAGGTTTTAAAATATACCAACCATACGTATGTTCCTAATTTAATAGGTTACTCAAGAACAGCTAGCATGCATGTCTTCCATAGGACTTTGTCAGCTTTTACACAGATATGTAGGTAGATTTTAAAACATGCTCGCATAAAGGACAACTCAGTTTTTCCACTGAGTTGTCCAGTTAATCTAAAAAACATGATCACATTACTCCTACACTTATATCACTACACTGGCTCCCAATAAAATTTAGGATCAAATACAAAATACTATCCATACTACATAAAATAATATATGAAAAACAAACAAACTGGCTGAGTTCATCCATAAAATTGCATGCTCCAAACAGAAACCTCAGATCAGCAAATAAAGGACTATTAAAGATCTCACCTGCTCGGTCTAAACAACTCACCTCAACTCAAAAGAGAGCAATTTCACTAGGAAGCCCTAAACTCTGGAACATCCTCCCAGTCAAACTTAGAACACAAGAAAACTTAAAAACTTTCAAAAAAGAGCTAAAAACATGGATGTTTACCAAAGTCTACCAACTCACCCAATGACTTTAAAACACCACTCCCATCCTATTAACACTAGGCAAACTGGTGGACCCAAGACAAGATGAGATTATTACTCAGATCCGTAATATGTATCGATTAACCTATAAACCAAGTTCATAAAAATGATATTTTCTATGTTAACAACCATATGAACCTTTTGGAAACACTGTTAAACATCGTAAGTTTGTAAACAGTTATGATGGCGAAACCGGACGGTATATAAAACTCGATAAATAAATAAATAAATAATATTGAGGTCTTTCAGACCCTTCTGGTTCTTCATCCTGCACATCCCCCAGTTGACCCAGACACCTCACCCTGTCCTCTAAGCCAGGGGTCCCCAACCACCGGTCCGCGGACCGGGACCGGGCCGTGGGAGTTTTTTGCCAGTCCGCGGCGCCGCCAAGCACCGGCAGGTGTGTCGCACGCTCCCGGTCTCTCCCGCTGCCGTTGCCGCCGGGCTGTCAGCACGTTCAACCAGTGGGAACGGCAGCGGTGCTAGAAGAAGCTGTGGCACCCGCGGCTGGCCTTTTCTTCTTCCCGCGCCTGCCCCCCCCTCCCGTGACCCGGAACAGGAAGTGATACACGGAGCAGTGCGCGGGAAGGAGAAAGAGCCGTGCCGCGTGATAAAGTACAGCGGCGGCTGCAGCGGCGGTCTCCGAGCAATAGAAGCACCCAGTAATCGAGAAAGGAGACAGCAGCATGAGCCTCCCGTGGCCAATGGGATTCTTCTTTCTTGGCCTGCGGGAGCTGCTGCAGCTCCCATTTGTGCTCCGGGGGGGGGGGGGGGGGAAAGAAGAGGAAGTGAGTGAGAGAAAGAGAGAGAAGCAGCCAGCCAGCCTGTGAGTGATTGACTGGTCAGACAGCTGATGTGTGTGTGTATGTGAGAGACAATGAAAGTGACTATTCAAGGAGATGACTGATGTGTATGTGAGAGTGTGAGACATTAGTCAGGGAGGTGACTGATGTGTGTGTGTGTGTGTGTGAGAGAGAAAAAGCATGGAAGTGAGAAGTCTGGGTATGTGGGAAAGCATGGGCGTAAGAAGCCTGGTGTTGTGGGGGTGAAAGAAAGCATGGGAGTGAGAAACCTGGGTGAGTGTGCATGCATGAGAGAGAGAGAGAGAGAGAGACTGCTTGGTAAGGTGACGGTGTGTGTGAGAGAAAAAGACTGGTGTGTGTGAATGTGAGAGAATGTGATTCAGGGAATGAGAAGCCTGAGCACGTGGATAGTGAGCATGGAAATGAGAGAGACTGGTGTGTGTGTAACAGAGAGAAAGTGATTATGGGAATGAGAAGCCTGTGCATGTGAAGAGAGTGAGCATGAGAGTGAGAAACCTGGGTGTGTGTGAGACACAGCATGGGAGGGAGAAGCCTGTATATCTGAAAGAGAACATGGGAGTGGGAAGCCAGTGTGTGTGTGTGTATGCATGAGCGAGATCAGGTGACTGGTGTGTGTGTGTGTGTGAGAGAGAGAGAAATAAAGTGATTATGGGAATGAGAAGCCTGTGCATGTGGAAAGAACAAGCATGGGAGTGAGAGACTGGTGAGTGAGTGTGTGTGTGTGTGTGTGGGGGGGGAGTGTGTGTGTGTGTGAGAGAGAGAGAGAGAGAGACAGAGAAAGTGATTATGAGAGTGAGAAGCCCATATATGTAAGTAGAACACGGGAGTGGGAAGCCTGTGTGTGTGTGTATGGCATGAGAGAAACTGTTCAGGAAGGTGACTGGTGTGTGTGTGCCAAAGACTGTTTGGGAGATGATTGATGTGTGAGAGACAGAAACTGGTCATGGGGGCATGACTGGTATGGGGTGTGTGTGAGTCATGGGCACTAAGGAAGAGGACCATAAGTATAGAGCTTAGCTTCTACTGCTGCTTCTGGTGTGTGCCACGGCCTGCAGGGAAGGGGAGTAGGAGAGCTGCTGGAGGAGGTAAGTAAAGGTGGCTTTTTAAGTTTATTTTTCTTGACTGCCATTTTAATTGTGTGATGTCTGCTTTTTTGAAATATTTTATTGGTGTTTGGAGAATGTTTAATAGTTTTTATGAGTTTTTAATTGTTGGATGTTATTCTGTTCATAGCTGTTTTGAAACATTTATTCTGCTTATTAGTATAGTTTTACAATTATTTCTGTGTGGGGATCTATAGCTGCTTGCTAGTTCTGTTTTCCTAATAAAAGGTGTATTGGTTTTTAGGGCCTGATTTAATATTTGTAGTGTTGCCTTTTCATAGATAGGGTTGCTCCTGTTTGAATGTATTCCATAATACGATTGTGTATTCCATAATAAGATTGTGCCCCTTGTACAATCTTCCCCCCACCCCCTCTCTACCCGGCAACCCTCCTACACAACAAGTCCGCAACCTTGGCATAATGATAGACAACCAATTCAACCTCAAAAAATTCATCTCTGCCACTATAAAAAGCGGATTCTTTAAGCTCCACACCCTGAAGAGAATCAAACCTCTTCTCCACACCTCCGACTTCCGCACAGTGCTGCAAGCCATGATTCTGTCCAAACTCGACTACTGCAATTCCATCCTACTAGGCTTACCAAAAAGTACCTTACAACCGCTACAGTTACTACAAAACGCTGCTGCCCGCATCCTCACCAATACTCACCGTCATGAACATATTACTCCAGTTCTTCAGTCACTACACTGGCTCCCCGTAACCTCCAGGATAATATATAAATCACTCACACTCATACACAAAGCCATTCACAACCAAAACATGCAATGGTTCCCAGAATATTTCTCATTCCACATTCCGACTAGACCAACAAGAATGCAACACCAGGCCAAACTCCAAACACCCTCTCCTAAACTCATGAAGCATGTCACATTTAGAGAGCGCTCATTCATTATAGCAGGAACCTCCCACTGGAATAAAATGCCTCCCCATTTACGCCAGGAACCCTGCCACAAAAAATTCAAACACAATCTCAAAACCTGGCTGTTCAAACTAGCTTACCCCGACTAACTAACGGACTCCCCTCCAAAGCTACGATATGACCACCCGACTGATTCACCCCCAATTATACCTTTTCTCCCTCCTCCCCACTTCTTGTGGGTCTCCCTCTCCTCCACCTTCTTACTCCTAATACCCCACCCCCCCTCGCCAATAACCTAACTGCTTTGATTAACTCTATTGTTTAAAAAAAAAAAAATGTACATATGTATATAATCCATGTATTATTTCCTCCAGCCCCTGTTAACCGACTCCTTGTTAAAAATTTATATTACTGTAAAGCTTGTTGCTAGGTTATGTTACATTGTGAACCGAGGTGATGTTTGTGTGCGGATTAGTTTATGTGCATTACTACAGATCCTGGGAGTATCTTAGGTCGGTTCTGTGTCTGTTACCGAGATGAGATATTTTGCTAGCATGTAAGCGTTTGTATCGGTCTTATTTGTTGTGTTTTCTCAGAGGACATGCATTGGTGGTAAACTGCTGTCTTTTCATAAGTAGGGCTATTGAGCCTGGAAGTAGAAGGAGTTTGAGTTGCTGTTACTGAGATGTCAACAGAACCAGAATATCTTTTTTGTAGAGTGAGTTGTATGGGGAATGTCATAATTCTGCTTTACATCCATTATTGTGGGTCAGTGGGGTTCCCGTGGATACAAACTGTACTTTTACATCTAGCCCCGTGACGATCATGGGTCAGTGTGCCATGCATGTGAGAACCCATGGTGAGTTGAGTCACATTCACATTATAAATGTCATAATTAAATGATAAGTGTGCACTAAAATCCAACCCCCTCCATAACCCCGCCCCCATATGACCAAAGCCCCGCCCCTACCCCACCCCGCCCTGCCGGGCCATGGAAAAATGATCTTGCTTGAAGCCGGTCCCTGGTGCAAAAAAGTTTGGGGACCACTGCTCTAAGCCCTAAAAATCAAGATATCCAGACTTGCTTCTCATCTGGAGCAGCAGTAAAGTATGCGGATAACAAGCTGATGCGTGGCATGCTCTCCGGTTTTAAAATACTGAATTACACGTGTAACTGATGGCCCTGCCCATACCCTGCCCCTTTACTGCCCTCTTATTTTTGACACTATACCACGCATACTTCACGGCTTTTTTTTTAATACGTAATGCTCGGATTTAAACTTTTAAACACTTTTAAAATCTACCTCTGAAGGTATGAATTGGCTTTCTGACCATGTGCATGTGGCCTCAGGAAGAATGTAGGTAACACGATGGCTTGATTAATATGGAAAGCTGATATGTTTGGTAGAAATTATGGGTGAGGGCAGAGCACTACTTATTGTGAAAGAACTGATTACAAAGTAGATAATGAGCTAAAGCCTGAAGCTCACTGACTCTTCTAGCTGACATTTCTGCTAAAAAGAATAGTACTCTCCATGTTAGCAACTTCAGAGAAGCTGACTCCAATGGTTCAAAAGCCACTTTCAACAAAAAGTTTCAGAACCATGTTTAGATCCCAAGGTACAGGCAGTTTTATGACTGAAGGTTTAGTTTGCTGTAAACTTTTCATGATTTTGGACCCTAACAGATGAGTGAAGATATGTTTACTCTCAATCTCAGAATAGTATGTTTTTATAGCACTGAGATGTTCTCTCACTGATGATGTGCTGAATCCTAAAGCCAAAAGATCAAGCAAATAGTTCAACAACTCTTTTAGTCTGCATGAGAATGGAGCTAAGGAACTGGCACCATGTGGAGAACCTTTTCCAATTAAAGCCATAGGCTCTTCTAGTTGATGGTTTTCTTGTAGTTACAATGATGTGCTCAACTTCCTTGGGTTACAATCTAGTGATTACTGAGAGCTCAACATCCAAGCCATCAGATTGAGGGATAGGAGATTTGGATGAAATAGACATCCCTCTTCTTGAGTTAATAAGGATAGATCTGATCTGATGGAATCTGAGGACTGCTGGACAACCGTATCAGATATGCGAATTAAACTTGCCTGGACTAAGCTGGAGCTGTAAAGATGAAACGTGCCCAGTCTTTGAGTACTTTTTGTACCATTTTGGCTATCAGTGGGATCGGTGAAAAAGTGTTCATGAGATCTGCATTCCTTTCGAGCAGAATAGCATCCTGAACAGATCTGAGTTTGCAGGGAAGAATTAAGCAAACTTTTCCAGTTTTTATTCTGCTCGATTGTAAACAGATTAATGGAAGTCCCCACAGATTGAACAGTCTGTTGACTGTTAATTGCTACAAAGATCATTCATGTGATCGAAAGACTCTGCTGAGGCAATCTGCTAACATGCTGGAGATCCCTGGAAGGTAGGTTGCTTGCATGTTTTCCTGATATTTGCTTGCCCATTCCCATATCATTAACACTTCTAAGCAACAAGTCCATCACCCTGTGCCTCCTTGTTTACGTAGAACATAGCAACTTTGTTGTTACCACCAGGTGAATGAGAATGCTCTTTCCCTTGAGGAAACGAGTTAAGGTTGTTACAACATATTTGATCACTCTCAATTTGAGGAGATTAATTTAAAACTGCTCTTCTAGGGCTAAGTTCGAAAAGGGCCTGGGTGGGCTCCCCAGTCTCTTCTGGTGCATCCATTGCCAACGTCATTTGATGAGGGGGATCAAGTATAATAGTGACCCTTCCTGAAGCATGAAGGGGTCTAGCCACAGCGCAGATCCCATTTCATTGATTTCAAAATCTAAACATTGATTAAGGGCTGAGTCAATTTATTTATTTATTTATTTATGTAATAAATTTTTATACCGACATTCAATTGCATATCACATCGGTTTACATGGAACAGTATTAACTATAACAAAAGAGATTTACATGGAACGGATTTTAACATCAAGATATGGAATTTGCAATTAACTAGTGTAACAGGAAAGAGACATAATTGAGGTAAGTACATGGAAAATGATCCCATTTTGAACAAAGGCCCCACTGTAAAAGTTCCATGTGGAGGCAGGTTAGTAGAATTACATAGATAGCTGCTGCTATGTGGCTCAGAACAGCCATCATGTGTCTGGCTGTTCACTGATCTGCGGTCAGCAGATTTTAGGCAAGAGACTAAAGAATAATCACTTGATCTGAATGAAGGAAAAACCTCTCCTGTAAAAAACAAATCTAGGAATCCCAGCGACTGTAGGAGTTGTATCAGTGAGGTTAGTACTGCTTTCTGGGAATTCGCTGTCACCAGCCAATCATCCAAGTAAGGAAAGACTTGAATGCCCTGTCATTGTACGTGTGCCACTACTACAGCTAAGCACTTTATGAATACCCTTGGCACTGATAATAGGCCGAAAGGGAGCACTCTCTACTACTCATGGGAGGAGTCCACCATAAAGAGCAGGTAAAACCAATGAGACGGATGGATGGGGATAAACATACTTTAGATCTCGTGTACATATCCAGTCCCCTCCCTGGATAAAGAGGATTATGTGAAGGGAATTCATTCTGAATTTTTCCTGCAGTATGTGCTTGCTCAGGCTTCTTAAATCCAAGATGGGTCTCATTCCCCCAGATTTCTTGAGAATAAGGAAGTAGCAGGAGTAAAACCCCTGGCCATAAAGATGGGGAGGAATTGTTTTTTTCGCTCACAGTTCAAGAAGTGACTGTACCTCCAGGCAGATCTGTATTGAAGGCTGAACAATGAGGGAGTGTGGGAAACAGGGAAAAACAAGCAGTATCCAGACTCCACAATCCTGAGAACCCAGCAATCTTTCATGGTCTTGTACCACTCCTCCAGGCAGCACTGGATTCTCTCTTACAGAAAAGGTTGGTTGCTGCGTTTGGAAGGTGGTCAAAACTTTAGCCAAGTATGGGCTGGATTTGTTGTGTAGTTTTGGATTGACAGCGTTCTCGCTGTTGAGGACAAGCCAAACGTTACTGCAGTTGTGAAGTAGAAGGTAGCATCCAGTAATATTGGAAATGCAGGAAGGAGTGTCTCTGGATGCATGGTCTTTTAAAAGTGTAGTAACCTGATAGAGGTGATCGAGTAAGATGTTTGGAGCTGGGGCGATTATGAGCCAATCGTCCAGATATGGGAAAATGGTTATACCTTGTTGTCTGAGATGAGCCACTACCACAACCATGCATTTGGTGAAAACCCTGGGTGCAGTCGATAGTCCAAAGGGAAGAACTTTGTACTGGTAGTGTTGATGCTTGTAGCGAAAGCATAGGTAACGCCACGAGGATGGATGGATTGGAATGTGTGTGTAGGCATCCTTGAGATCGATGGAACACAACCAATCGTTGGTTTGAATCAGAGGAAGGATTGATTTCAACAATACCATTTTGAATTTCTCTTTGGTGAGAAATTTGTTCAATTCCCTTAGGTCTAATATGGGACGAAGGCCACCCGACTTCTTGGGTATGAGGAAAAATGGGGAATAAAATCCTACTGATTGGTTTCCCGGGAAAATTCGTTGAATAGCTTGTTGTTTGCGAAGCAAAGCAATTTCCACCTCCAATTGTGGTTGGAAGTCGTGAGTCTTGAGAGTGGAAAGATGAGGTAATGTGGGTTTTGTGACAAACTGGAGTTGATAACCGTGTCGTACTATCTCCAAAACCCACTGATCGGATGTTATCCTTTCCCAGGCTGCCAGGCAAGAATGAATCCTGCCAGGTGGTGCTTGCTGTTGTGATGGTGGCTGAGTAACTAAAAAGATGGAGTCGATTTTACTGCAGTAGCCGGCTGTTGAGCCTGCTGTCTCTGGTTACGTGCTTTACCTCTACGTTGGTTTGAGGTATTTTGTTGTGGAGCAGGACGCTGGTAAGAAGGGTATGACTGTGTACATAAGGACTGGTAATACCTGTAAGGTCTCCTGGCATATGATTGCCGACGAGTAGATCCCATATAAAGACGTGCAGTCGAATAATGAGGTTGTGAGGTTAATGATTGTACTGCTAGAGCTTCCTCCTTCAGTTTACCTACTGTGTCCTGAAATCGTTCCCCAAACAGGTTATCTCCTGTACATGGGAGGTTGATTAGTTTGTCGTGCAAATTTTCACGTATCGAACTTGAGCGTAACCATGCTAGTCTTCGGGCTGCAATAGCTGTTGCAGACGCTCTGGAGATGTTTCATATGCTTCATAGATTGACGTCAAAAGGTGGCGGGAGCATTCTTCCATGTCATGAAGCAGCGGTGGTATCTGATCCGCCGAAGATAACATCCCTTTTATAGCTTGTATGCACTCATATAGGTATTGTACCATGTAAAATTGATGGTGCATAATTCTGGCACTCAACATGGAGTTATGGTATATTTTCCTGCCAAACTCATCCAAATATTTGTTGTCTTTCGCTGGTGGGTATGAGGAATGCGACTTTGTTTTCTTAAATCTTTGCATCGCTGATTCTACCACAATTGAAGCATGAGGTAATTGTGGTATAGAAAACAGTGATGTTTTCCTCATACGGAATTTTATGTCAGTCTTCCTGGATACCGCTGAGATTGCGTAAGGTGTTTCCCAGGATTTCTGTAAGACGGAGTGCAGGATTTCTTGTGGTGGAAGAGATATTGGTTCTCCTGGAGTATCAAAAATCTTTAGGAGACCAAGGGTTTCTGATCTAGGGTCTGTCTCTTTTTGGACCTCTAGATGCAGTATTGTACCCAATTTTTCCAGAAATGTTGGGGAATACGGCTCCTGAGGTTGTTCCTGTGGATCCGATGGGAATCCCGTAGATGATGATGGGAATGTTTGCGGTGAAGGAGAATCAAAAGATGTATCCTGTTTATAATTCGGTGAAGTTGGTCGGTTGACTGTAGGAGATGTAGGAGGCTCCACCGACGGTTCTCTGTCAGTCTGTGTCTTATGTTCTGGAGAACTGACAGAGGCAAGATTAGACATTTTGAAGGATGACTGAAGTGTTTCATAAAATCCTGCCAAAGACTGTGATAACTGATAAAATGCTTCTTTTGTACGAGGGGGCATTATGGTCCGCCCATCTGGTTCTTGTCACTCACATGCTTTCGGTTTCATTAGAGTGGTTCGAGGTAAATTATTAGACACTTTATGGACTGTCCGTGTCTTTCCACAGATTGCGTGCATTGAATCCTCTGAAGCTGTAGAAGCGTTAGAAGAATCAACTTGTATGACTTCTCTGTGGGAGAAGGTGTTTGAAAGTACATGAGATGATTTAGAAGTCGAAGGGCTTAATTCCCATGTTGCACTCCTTTTTTCAGACTTTCTTTGATGAGAGTGCCGAGAGTGCTTATGATAATAGTGTGACGACGAGTCTGTATGATTTGTACGTGAAGACGGTGATCGCTTTCTACGTTTTATTGTATACTCTGTCGAAGTAGCTCTCGAAGAGAGGGAAGTACCTGAACGAGGTGGGGTTAGTGATGGAGAGGTGGAATAAAATCTTCTGTAATGTCCACGTCATCGCTTTAACCCATGATCTGGTGATTTGCGCGCCTATTTGGGTTTGTGCGCACAACTCTTGTGCGCATATCTTTTTTGTTCTACGCGCACAGGAGTGATCGGCACCGATGGCTCCGGTGCCATGCGTAAAGACAGATCCTGCGCCGTGCGTGTAGATGTCGTCGGCGCTGTGCGCGCATGTGTTGCTGCTGCTGTGCACACAGGCGTCTTCGGCGCCATGCGCACAGAAATCTTCAGCGTCTTGTGCGCAGAACTCTTCGGCCCCATGTGCACAGGGTACTTCTGCGCCGTGCGCGCAGAAGTTTTCTGCGCCGTGTGCGCAGGGTCTTTCGGCGTTCTGCGCCCAAGTGTCTTCGGCGCTGTGCGCACAGTCGTCTTTGTGCGCAGAGGGTATTTTAGGCGCGGACGTTTTAGGCACTTGGATGTTTGGCGCCGATGTCTCCTGCGCCGGTTATTCTGGGTCTGTGGATTTTTTAAAATCCAATTGCCCTTGCTGGTTCGCCAAGTCCTTACCTCCAATTTTGGAGGACTGAGGATCCCACGACGATGCCCTCTTTTTTGAGGGAGCCTGTTAAGAAGCAGGGCCAGGTGACGAATGAGCCTCCGACAGCTCCGATGAGGCAAAATGTTCCTGAAGTCTATAGGCCCATTGTTTCAGGGCTCTCGGAGACATTCTTGAACAATACTCACAATCCTCACGATTGTGATCTGGCCCCAGGCATCGGTAAATTCGGTCATGGCCATCCGTGACCGACATTACCTTACCGCAATTACAGGGTTTAAAACCCAATTTTGACATTTCTATTTTTCAACGCTGAGGAGAAGAAAAGCTCTGTGTGCGATCCCGCTCGGGGAAAAAACTGACTGAGGAGATTCCGTTACTTTCCTGCGCGGGAACACACATGCAGCCGCAGAGAGCAAAGCTCTAATCTCTGCTTTGACAAGCTCCGCCTCCCGGACCTGATTAACAGATCCCATGACAGCATGGCTAATTCAGCCCTGCTATTGACGGGAAACCATGCTGCGTCTAAATTTTGTTTAGATTTGATTTTAATAGGTCTTAGCGGTGCTATAGAATCTAAAGTTAGCGTAATGGCATTACACTATATATATTGATTTGTCGGTAGCGTTTGACACGATAGATCATGATATCTTGATTACAAAATTGGAAGAGATCGGTCTTATAAATAAGACTCTTGGATGGTTTTCTTCATTTTTAAAGCAACGATCCTTTCAAGTTAAAATAGGTAATACCCTCTCAGATAAAATTGAGCGCCAAATTGGGGTCCCACAGGGTTCGGCCTTCTCGGCAACACTGTTTAATAAGAACATGCCATACTGGGTCAGTCCAAGGGTCCATCAAGCTCAGCATCCTGTTTCCAAAAGTGGCCAATCCAGGTCATAAGAAACTGGCAAGTACCCAAATGAAATTTCATAGTAAAAATTTGTAACCTATCATTAAAATCATCCATTGAATCTGAAGACTGGAGGATAGCTAATGTAACCCCAATATTTAAAAAGGGCTCCATGGGCAATCCGGGAAACTACAGACCGGTTAACCTGACTTCAGTGCCAGGAAAAATAGTGGAAAGTGTTCTAAACATCAAAATCACAGAACATATAGAAAGACATGGTTTAATGGGACAAAGTTAGCATGGCTTTACCCAAGGCAAGTCTTGCCTCACAAATCTGCTTCACTTTTTTGAAGGAGTTAATAAACTTGTGGATAAAGGTGAACTGGTAGATGTAGTGTACTTGGATTTTCAGAAGGAGTTTGACAAAGTTCCTCATGAGAGGCTTCTAGGAAAAGCAAAAAGTCATGGGATAGGTGGCGATGTCCTTTCGTGGATTACAAACTGGCTAAAAGAGAGGAAACAAGGAGTAGGATTAAATGGACAATTTTCTCAGTGGAAGGGTGTGGGCAGTGGAGTGCCTCAGGGATCTGTATTGGGACCCTTACTTTTCAATATATTTATAAATGATCTGGAAAGAAATACGACAAGTGAGGTAATCTAATTTGCAGATGATACAAAATTGTTCAGAGTAGTTAAATCACAAGCAGATTGTGATAAATTGCAGGAAGACCTTGTGAGGTTGGAAAATTGGGCATCGAAATGGCAGATGAAATTTAATGTGGATAAGTGCAAGGTGATGCATATAGGGAAAAATAACCCATGCTATAGTTACACGATGTTAGATTCCATATTAGGTGCTACTACCCAAGAAAGAGATCTAGGCGTCATAGAGGATAACACATTGAAATTGTCGGTTCAGTGTGCTGCGGCAGTCAAAAAAGCAGAATGTTGGGAATTATTAGAAAGGGAATGGTGAATAAAACGGAAAATGTCATAATGCCTCTGTTTCGCTCCATGGTTAGACCGCACCTTGAATACTATTAGAGGAGACTGTTCTCTAGGTCTTTTATAACCTGTTATATGCTTTTTCGGCTTCATCGGTAGAGTCGGCAGCGTCAGGGTAAAAGGATCTGCGCCGATGTGCGTCGGCACGATGTGATTGCGACGCTACTTTCTCTTTGTGTCAGTGCACCGTTGTGTCGGTGCGCAGTTTTTCCAGAGGTGCGTTGGTACTTCATATGAGTGCAAGAATAATGCTGGGGGGGGGTCTACAAAAGAAGCCCATCGATGAGAGGGAGACTTCTTCCTTCTTTTTCAGCCTGGAGAGGATCTTGTTGAGACCTCAGAAGGGGTATAAGAGCCCGATGGTCCTGCTTTTAACTGTTGAATCCGGGTAGCTTGCTGGCGCTGCGCTCTTGGGGACATATGGCCGAGTCCCCACAGTTTTCCAGGTCATGTTCAGGACAGAGGAAGAGATAACAAGATTTGTGGCCATCAATGACCGAAAATCTTGCCATAGGCACAGAATTTAAATCCTGGTTGAGGCATCCTGGCTGGTAAAAGCCCTTTCCTGTGGTTTTTGATGTTTTGTTTTTTTTTACCTCAGGTGAGGAGAGCTCCGCGTGCGATCAGTCGCGCGGAAAAAAAACAGTCTGAGGAGCCTCAGGCGAATGTGGGAAGATACAAGAGGGAGTACCTCACTGAAAGACTTTGGTGATCTTAGAGAGCTCCACCACCTAGTGGCACGGAGGACATACCCAGACAGCATGGCTAATTCAGCTGCTTATCTATGTGAAAATTGTAAGTACAGGGGTAAAAGCTTACCGTAAACAGTGTTTCTGTAGATAGCAGGATGAACTAGCCATGCTATCATGGGAACTATCATTCAGAGCCCGGGAGGCGGAGCTTCCTAAGTAGAATTCAGAGCTTTGCTCTCTGCGGCTGCACGTGTGTTCCCGCGCAGGAAAACAGAATCTACTCAGTCTGTAATTAAGTATTGTGTGAACAAGTAGAGTAGGTCGACTAACCAGGGAGGAGGGAGGGGCAGCATGGTTAATTCATCCTGCTATCTATGGAAACACCATTTACGGTAAGCAAACTTGCTTTTTCCCGTTGATAGCAGGGCTGAATTAGTCATGCTGTCATGGGAGTCCTAAGCTCCCGATCACGCTATGTCCTCTGTGCACTTATGTCTACGCGTAATCGGGTCAATGTGGTAGTCGACACGGTTATGATGATAGAGATTGTAGAACTGCTCGCCCTAGTTTGGCGTTGTCAGCTGTCTGCTGATCTAGGCAGTAGTGGGACATGAACGTGTATAGGGAAAATCAGGTAGCCGCTTTGCAAATGCCCACGGGTTGTACCTCCTCAGATGCGCTATTGAGGCGGCTACTGCTCTGACTTGCTGAGCATTTGGATGGGAAGTTAAAGGCAATTTTTGCTTTTCATAGCAGAATTGAACAGAATGTGCAATACAGCTTGAGATAGTTAACTTGGCCACCAGAAGGCCCGGTACATTCGTGTTGAAGGATACGAACAATTGAGAGCAAGGGGAATCTGACTGTGTCCTTTCCTTGTAGAAGGCCAATGCTCGCTTGCAGTCCAATATGTGTAATAAGCGTTCTCTTTCATTGTGATGTGGTTTAGGGAAGAATGTTGGTAGTTCTATCGATTGGTTCATGTGTAATTGTGAAACCACTTTTGGGAGAAAGGCAGGATGAGTTCAGAGAACTGCTTTGTGATGATAAAACTGTAAATATGAACTATAATGGACTATGGCCTATAGTTTGCTAACTGCGTGCTGAGGTTACTGCTATGAGGAAGATCACCTTCCACGTGTGGTACTTTATGTAGGCTGAGTCCATTGGTTCAAGTGGAAATAGCATGAGTTATTCTAAGACAAGGTTCAGGTTCCATGGTACCGGTGGCTTAGAGGTCGGTGGTCGAAGGTGGGAGAGACCTCTGAGAAATCGCGATATCAAAGGGTGAGTTGAAATTGGTTGACCACTGTGTGGTCTATGATACGCTGCTATGGCACTAAGGTAAACCCTGATTGAGGAAGTTGCTAGGCCAAACGTATATAAGAACATAAGAATATAATAACATGCCATACTGGGTCAGACCAAGGGTCCATCAAGCTCAGCATTCTGTTTCCAACAGTGGCCAATCCAGGCCATGAGAACCTGGCAAGTACCCAAAAACTAAGTCTACTCCATGTTACCGTTGCTAGTAATAGCGGTGGTTATTATCTAAGTCAACTTAATTAATAGCAGGTAATGGACTTCTCCTCCAAGAACTTATCCAATCCTTTTTTATACACAGCTATACTAACTCACTAACCACATCTTCTGGTAACAAATTCCAGAGTATAATTGTGCGTTGAGTGAAAAAGAACTTTCTCCGATTAGTTTTAAATGTGCCATATGCTAACTTCATGGAGTGCCCCCTAGTCTTTCTATTATCCGAAAGAGTAAAACACCGATTCACATCTACCCGTTCTAGAGCTCTCATGATTTTAAACACCTCTATCATATCACCCCTCAGCCGTCTCTTCTCCAAGCTGAAAATTCCTAACCTCTTTAGTCTTTCCTCATAGGGGAGCTGTTGCATTCCCCTTATTTTGGTAGCCCTTCTCTGTACCTTCTCCATCGCAATTATATCTTTTTTGAGATACGGCGACCAGAATTGTACACAGTATTCAAGGTGCGGTCTCACCATGGAGCGATACAGAGGCATTATGACATTTTCCGTTTTATTCATCATTCCTTTTCTAATAATTCCCAACATTCTGTTTGCTTTTTTGACTGCCGCAACACACTGAACCGACGATTTCAATGTGTTATCCACCATGACGCCTAGATCTCTTTCTTGGGTAATAGCACCTAATATGGAACCTAACATTGTGAAACTATAGCATGGGTTATTTTTCCCTATATGCATCACCTTGCACTTGTCCACATTAAATTTCATCTGCCATTTTGATGCCCAATTTTCCAACTTCACAAGGTCTTCCTGCAATTTATCACAATCTGCTTTTGATTTAACTATTCTGAACAATTTTGTATCATCTGCAAATTTGATTACCTCCCTTGTCGTATTTCTTTCCAGATCATTTATAAATATATTGAAAAGTAAGAGTCCCAATACAGATCCCTGAGGCACTCCATTGACCACACCCTTCCACTGAGAAAATTGTCCATTTAATCCTACTCTCCGTTTCATGTCTTTTAGCCAGTTTGTAATCCACGAAAGGACATCGCCACCTATCCCATGACTTTTTATTTTTCCTAGAAGCCTCTCATGAGGAACTTTGTCAAATGCCTTCTGAAAATCCAAGTACACTACATCTACAGGTTCAGCTTTATCCACATGTTTAAAACTCCTTCAAAAAAGTGAAGCAGATTTGTGAGGCAAGACTTGCCTTGGGTAAAGCCATGCTGACTTTGTTCCATTAAACCATGTCTTTCTATATGTTCTGTGATTTTGATGTTTAGAATACTTTCCACTATTTTTCCTGGCACTGAAGTCAGGCTAACCTTTCTGTAGTTTCCCGGATCGCCCCTGGAGCCCTTTTTAAATATTGGGGTTACATTTGCTATCCTCCAGTCTTCAGGTACAATGGATGATTTTAATGATAGGTTACAAAATTTTACTAATAGGTCTGAAATTTCATTTTTTAGTTCCTTCAGAACTCTGGGGTGTATACCATCCGGTCCAGGTGATTTACTACTCTTCAGTTTGTCAATCAGGCCTACCACATCTTCTAGGTTCACCGTGATTTGATTCAGTCCATCTGAATCATTACCCATGAAAACCTTCTCCATTACGGGTACCTCCCCAACATCCTCTTCAGTAAACACCGAAGCAAAGAAATCATTTAATCTTTCCGCGATGGCCTTATCTTCTCGAAGTGCCCCTTTAACCCCTCGATCATCTAACGGTCCAACTGACTCCCTCACAGGCTTTCTGCTTTGGATATATTTTAAAAAGTTTTTACTGTGAGTTTTTGCCTCTACAGCCAACTTCTTTTCAAATTCTCTCTTATCCTGTCTTATCAATGTCTTACATTTAACTTGCCAACATTTATGCTTTATCCTATTTTCTTCTATTGGTTCCTTCTTCCAATTTTTGAATGAAGATCTTTTTATTTATTTATTTTTGAATTTTATATACCGGATGTTCCTGTATAATATACATATCACACCGGTTTACAAGGAAGAAAACTATCGCTTCGTTGGTGGTTTACATTGAACAGTTAAACAGTTAACAATAAATACTTACCGTATTTTTCGCTCCATAAGACGCACCTGACCATAAGACGCACCTAGGATTCAGAGGGGGAAAATTTAAAAAAAAAAAAAATTGTGCTAAACCGGCTCTGCGTCTGGGCGTCTTATGGAGCAAATTAGGGGAGTGCATAGTTTTTTTTTTTCTCCCCATTTTGTTTTCGGGTCTGGGGAGGGCCATTTCGGTCCACTCCCCAGATCAGAAAATTTTTCTTTCTGTGGGAACCCCCAAAACCCCCCCCCCCATCCCAACCCTTTAAATTAACAACCTCCACCCCCCTGACCCCCCCAAGACCTGCCAAATTAATTTCCTGCAACCCCCCACCCTCCTGACCCCCCCAAGACCTGCCGAATTAATTTCCTGCAACCCCCCACCCTCCTGACCCCCCCAAGACCTGCCAAACGTCCCTGGTGGTCCAGCGGGGGTCCAGGAGCGGTCCGGGAACGATCTCCTGGGCGTGAGCCGTCGGCTGCCAGTAAACAAAATGGCGCCGACGGCCCTATGCCCTCACTATGTCACTGAGACCGACCGCTGCTATTGGTCGGTCTCAGTGACATAGTGAGGGCATAGGGCCGTCGGCGCCATTTTGTTTACTGGCAGCCGACGGCCCTATGCCCTTACTATGTCACTGAGACCGACCAATAGCAGCGATCGGTCTCAGTGACATAGTGAGGGCATAGGGCCGTCGGCTGCCAGTAAACAAAATGGCGCCGACGGCCCTATGCCCTCACTATGTCACTGAGACCGACCAATAGCAGCGGTCGGTCTCAGTGACATAGTGAGGGCATAGGGCCGTCGGCGCCATTTTGTTTACTGGCAGCCGACGGCCCACGCCCAGGAGATCATTCCCGGACCCCCGCTGGACCCCCAGGGACGTTTGGCAGGTCTTGGGGGGGTCAGGAGGGTGGGGGGTTGCAGGAAATTAATTTGTCAGGTCTTGGGGGGGGGTTGTAGGAAATTAAGTCGGCGGGGACTTGGGGGAGTCGGGGGGGGGGGGGTGTTTGTTAGATTTTTGTTTGGTTTTTTTTTTATATTCGCTCCATAAGACGCACATACATTTTCCCCCCACCTTTGGGGGAAAAAAAGTGCGTCTTATGGAGCGAAAAATACGGTATTTGCTGAACAATTAACAAAACAAGAAGGCGCAGGGAGGAACTTAGTGGAATTTACAGTAAACAGAGACATGATTATTTACACCCATCCTGGGGGGCCGTGGGGCTCAAATCGGGGGTGTCTGAAAAAATCGGTCCCCCAGCCCCAGGCAGCTCTGAAAACATAACCGCTGAAAAATCCAAGATGGCCACCATTCCCGGACTTTGCCGACCCAGGAACAGCCTGGCCATGCTTTGGGGACTTGATCTCCGATCTAAATTTGCCTGCCCTGCCAAGGAGGGGCCTTCCCCACCCGGCAGGCAGGCTGAGCAGTAGAGATGTGAATCGGAACCAGAATCGGATCCGATATCAGTTCCGATTCACATCTCTACTGAGCAGAGGTCCCCTCGTGAAAATCGCGAGGAGGGCTTGCCACAGGAGAGGCAGGCTGTCTGCCGCGGCATCGGAGCCGCACTGAGAAAAAAAGTTGATTGACAGCCTGCAGGCCCGGAGTGAAACAGGGGGAAAACCTGCTGACTCCTGCCTGCTGTAAGAAAAGGTAAAGTTTTAACTTTAAACACTTTTATTATTATTATTATTATCTTTTTTTTTTTTTTTTAGACTGAGCACAGCAGTGAGGTTCTAAGCCCCTCAGGCAGCTAGAGGAGGGAAAGACGAGAACTGGACCACCAGTCTCGGTCCCCACACCTGGAAGCGCCCAAGGACTCAGGCTATGCTCCGCACAAGGGGCAAAGCCCCCCTGAGTCCGGCAAGAGCCAGGAGACGACTAGTGTCTCCTGCACAGAAAAAGATAAAGTACTGATTTAAAAAATCCCCTTTTTTTTTTTTTTGGAAGAAGCCAAACAGAAACTAAGAAGAAGTACTTGCTTGATTCACGAAAGAGAAAAAGAGACAGCTAAGTAGCTGAAATCAGGAGACCGAAGGGTGAGCTGATACACCTGCTGGAGACAGACAAATACTGAAGGGTACAGGATAGGCTCCGTCCTCATATAGGATATCCTTTCAGTTTTAGTCTGTCTCCACCTGCTGGAAAGGAGGCTCAACCTACAGTCTGGACTGATCCGGGTACGTACAGGGAACTGGGAGTTAGAATCCAAGATCATGGGAGACAGAACGAGAGAAAGCAGGTGCCCCTTCTGTGCTCTGGTCCTGTTCCCCCTTGCATCCCCTCTCTAACCTCTCAGTCTGGCATACACACACCCAGCACCAATTCCTTCTCTCACACATACACAAATACTGCCCCCTTCTCTCCCAGCTGATCCACTTCCATCCCCGATCCCCATTCAGCCCCTCCTAACCTCTGTCTTTGCTTTGTGTGCTCACTCCCTCCCATCCTGTGCCCTGCATCCTGCATGAAAAGGAAGGGGCTAGATAAGGAAGCAGATGGCTGTTCTTTGCTGAGTGAGATTCAGCAAAGCTGGAAGGCATTAAATCTTCAGCTAGCCTGCACCCCCACCCCCCCCCCCCGAATTTTGCTACACTAGGCCCAAGCCTAGTGTGCCTATTGACAAACCCAGGCCTGACGAGAGGGGAGAATACTCTAGATATAATCCTCATTATGATGCAGGATCTGGTGCGAGAGACCTACGTTATGATCACTGTATTAACAGTGATCATAACGTAATCAAAGATCACTGAAGAGAAGACATTAAGAAAAAAATGCAATGGTAACATTTTACCTTAAATGAGTAAGCTATGAAGAAATGAGAAAATTAGTTAGAAAAAAAAAACTAAAAGGAGCGGTTACAAAGATTAAAAATTTGCATGAGGCATGGCCATTGTAACAAAATATTGGAAGTGTAGACAGGATGTATTCAATGCATTAGAAAAGGCAGGAAGAATACAAGGCAACTATCAGCATGGTTAAATCCAAAAGGATGTTTCAAAAACTGGAAGATGAAGTCAAATGAAAAAAAAATAAGAAAAAGTACAAGAACTGTCAAGTTAGCTATAAAGTATTATTAAGGCAAGCCAAAAAGAATGTGAAAAGATTGCCAGAGAGGCAAAACATTTAAATAATTTTTGTTCAAATATATTTGAAGTACAAAGCTTGTGAAGGAGTTGGTTGGACCACCAGATGACCAAGGAGTAATAAGAGAGATCAGGGAGGATAAGGCAACAGAAGAAAAACTAAAATAATTCTTTGCTTCAATCTTTACTAAGGATGGTATAGGGGAAATACCTATGGCACACACATTCTTGTATAGTGATGATTCAGGGGAACTGAAATAAATCATGGTGAACCAGGACGATGTAATAGATCAAATTCTGCTAAATTAACCGGATAACTTTACTCCTCCCCAAAATGCCTCTTTTTTAATCAGTTAGATTTTATCCAGATTACTTATCCATCTATAACCGAGCAAGATAAGTGGCTAAATATTCAAAACTTTGCCATTTAGACGGATAACTTGTGAATTATCTGTCTAAATGGCTTTGAATATTGACTTATGTGTTAATTTCAGTGCTTCATGGAACTTTTTACGTATTTTTAGATTTTGACTGCACAAATGTCAGCAGGTAACATTCAGCCTTATACAGCTCGACAAAAGAAAATACCCTCACCTGTGCAGGGAATCAGCGACATCAACAGCACCAAATAACGGCCAGCAAGCGGCAGCAGCCACCACTTAGTCATCCCTAGATCAGGGTTGGAAAAAAATGACAATCAGTCGTTTTAGTTCTCGGTTTTAGTAATGCTCCTTCCAACATCAACAGGAATGGGCCTCACCGTCCCACAGACAGTCTAGTAACGCGGTAGCTAATCTCCCAGCACCACCCGCGCAGGGAACTCTTCAGTTGGTCAGGACGTAGTCTCGCGCTGGCGTTAAAAGTTACCCTCCAGACCTGCGGTTCTCAAGTGGTGTGTCGCGGCTCCCGGTGTTCCACTGCCCCGCTTGTGCTTCTCTTCTTCTCCCTAGGAGCGGGGCTGAAGAGTGGAGAGACGCTGCGCGC
Source organism: Rhinatrema bivittatum (assembly GCF_901001135.1). Lineage (NCBI taxonomy): Eukaryota > Metazoa > Chordata > Amphibia > Gymnophiona > Rhinatrematidae > Rhinatrema > Rhinatrema bivittatum. Next base: position 281,487,280 of record NC_042619.1, on the reverse strand, counting down.
CCCCGCGGGAGGCCAGGCCGGCGGGGCCGAAGAATAAAGAGACCTGTGCGCTGCCGCCGGAGAGACCCTGCGCACTATTGGACGTCAGCCTAGCGGCGGCTGATAAGCGGAGTCCAGGCTTCTTGTGCCAATGAGAAGCGGCTCCATGTGAGCTTGTGTGTGTGGTACAATGGGTGCCTGAGTGGCAGCTTTGTGTGTGTGTGTGGTAGAGTGGGTGCCTGGGTGCGTGAGTGGCAGCTTTGTGTGTGTGTGTGTGTGTGTGTGTGTGGTAGAATGGGTGCCTGAGTGGCAGCTTTGTGTGTGTGGTAGAATGGGTGCCTGAGTGGCAGCTTTGTGTGTGTGGTAGAATGGGTGCCTGGGTGCCTGAGTGGCAGCTTTGTGTGTGTGGTAGAATGGGTGCCTGGGTGCGTGAGTGGCAGCTTTGTGTGTGTGTGTGGTAGAATGGGTGCCTGAGTGGCAGCTTTGTGTGTGTGGTAGAATGGGTGCCTGGGTGCGTGAGTGGCAGCTTTGTGTGTGTGTGTGTGGTAGAATGGGTGCCTGAGTGGCAGCTTTGTGTGTGTGGTAGAGTGGGTGCCTGGGTGCTTGAGTGGCAGCTTTGTGTGTGTGTGTGTGTGTGTGGTAGAATGGGTGCTTGAGTGGCAGCTTTTTGTGTGTGTGTGTGTGTGTGTGTGTGGTAGAATGGGTGCCTGAGTGGCAGCTTTGTGTGTGTGGTAGAATGGGTGCCTGAGTGGCAGCTTTGTGTGTGTGGTAGAGTGGGTGCCTGGGTGCGTGAGTGGCAGCTTTGTGTTTGTGTGTGTGGTAGAATGGGTGCCTGGGTTTGTGAGTGGCAGCTTTGTGTGTGTTTGTGGTAGAATGCATGCCTGGGTGGTGAGTGGCAGCTTCATGCATGTGGTAGAATGGGTGCTTGAGTGGCAGCTTTGTGTGTGTGTGTGTGTGTGTGTGTGTGTGTGTGGTAGAATGGGTGCTTGAGTGGCAGCTTCTTGTGTGTGTGTGTGTGTGATAGAATGGGTGCCTGAGTGGCAGCTTTGTGTGTGTGTGGTAGAATGGGTGCCTCGGTGTGTGAGTGGCAGCTTTGTGTGTGTGTGTGTGTGTGTATATATGCATGGTAGAATGCATGCTTGGGTGGTGTGGCAGCTTCGTGTGTGTGTGTGATAGAATGGGTGCCTGGGTGCATGAGTGAGAGCTTGTGTGTGTGTGTGTGGTAGAATGGGTGCATGAGTGACAGAGCATGTGTGTGATTGAGAGAGACTGGTCAGAGGTGATGTGTTTCTGTGAGAGAGGGATAGACTGGACAGAAAGATTACGTGTGTGTGTGTGTGGGAGAGACAGAGACTGGTCAGGGAGGAGACTGGTGTCTGTGAGAGAGACAGAGTGGTCAGGGAGGTGCTGGTGTGTGTGTGGGAGAGACAGACTGGTTAGGGATGTGACTGTGTGTGTGGGAGAGACAGACTGGTTAGGGATCAGACTGGTCAGGGAGGTGACTGGTGTGTGTGTTTGGGAGAAACAGACTGGTCAGGGAGGTGACTTGTGTGTGTGTGGGAGATACAGAGACTGGTCAGGGCAGACCCAGCACGGCAATGCAGCATCAACAGCGTCGCAGGTGGGCAGAGTCAGACCCACAACAGCATTGCACTTGGGCAGACCTGACTGGCCAGCATGGCATTGCAGCAAGCAACAGAGAAGGAATAGTCTCTGCAGCTGCAGACCTGAATGGTGAAGGGAGTGTAGCAATCAGCTGGCTACAGCCAGGTATCAGGAGGGGAGGAATAAGTATGTTGGGAGGGGGGAATGAGAGTGGGGGGGCCAGGGATGAGCTCAGAGGGGGGAATGAGCGTGTGGGGGCCAGGGATGAGCTCGGAGGGGGGAATGAGCATGTGGGGCTGGTGATTTTTAATTTGTTCTACACCACTTGATTTCATCTTTTTTTTTTTCTCATTTCTTCTCCCTACAGCAGATCACCTTTGTAAAAAATCCTTATTTTGACAGAAAGAAAGCTTGTCCCTACTGACTACAGGTAAAAAATAATGTGAAATGGAAACTTGAAATGCTATTTTTTTATTTGTTCTACACCACTTGTTTTCATCTAATTTTGCTTTTCTTTCTTTCATTTCTTCTTCTTGCAGAAGATCAATTTTGTAAGAGAGCTTGTCCATACCTACTGTTTCTGTCATTGGCTGCTATGCTACTAAATGGTTTTGATCTACTATGGCTAAAGTAAGGAACTGGGCTAAGTACGGTAAAAGGTACTGCAAAGCATGGAAAGAGGAATGTGAACTAAAAGCATGGATTCAACCTGCTGTCAGCAATGAGAGGAGGAGGGAATGAGTGTGAGGGATTGAAGTTTCAATCTCGCGTGTTTTGGGCTTTTTTTGGGCTTGTTTTTTTTGGAAAAAAGTGCTTGTTCTTTCATGAAAACCTGGCAACCCTGGCTCCAGAATTCAGCAGCCATATGCGCCGTCAGGCAAAGGGGCGACATTCTCCCGCTTCTAGAGAGGAGAACGGGTCAGTTACTACTCATTGGGAGAGAAAGACATACATTTTGTGAACTGGAAATTGAATCGAGTTAAATAAAATGACATTTGTACTGAAATGTTGTGAAATATTGCACTTATAGTATTTCTGATTTCTGGACGTATGCCTTTTGTAAGAAACTGAAAGCTGAATTATTTTCATGAATTTAATTTACATAAAACACAGGCAGAAATGCAGAATGCTTTATTGAAAAAACAGCAGAAAATACCAGGAAAATGCTGGAAGCTTAAGGAGGACCAAAGCATACCCTGCAGTGCTGCTACTGAATTGGTGATCATAATTGGTAAATGAGCACTAAGCTGAGTGCATGTTATTACTCCTATTTGATATTTCACTAAAAAAAAAAAAATATAGCTTTTTCATTCCTCCAGAATCACAGCCTATTATATTTGTAACCAAGACATTAACATAGCATTTGGTCCTGTATTTTTAACTGAATGTTCTATGTTACAGTGGATACTTGCTGGAGAAATTATGCTGACAAGTTGCCAGGAAAATGGATTGTCCCAGTGTACCATGCCCATCACTCTGCACTGCACAGCTAGCCAGGCCCTTGCTTGGAAGAGCAGGTTACACCACTGTTCTCATCAGCCAACCTCTCCCAGCGCAAGTGCCGAAGGTTTGCAACTCATCCTGATGTGCTGAAATAAATCCTAAAGTAAGAAAAATAATTATAAAAAGGCATTGAGAAGTTCACTTCAGATTGTATTTGTATTGATTATCATTTCTATATTAGAATATGCTCATCAGCGAATACATACAAGGAGCCATGATTAGGTTTACTATCCTATTTTTAATTAATTAAAAAATGAGTAGCAAGCATCTGGGATATTATAATTACTGTGCTATTTATATATGTGTATATATATATATATTTATATATGTGTGTGTGTGTGTCCTATCTGTGCATAGAATGCAAAGTAAAGCATATTCTGAAAGTAATGCTCCCAGTTCTGATAAACGTTAATTTCCTTTCTTTTTAATAAACTCTGTTTAAACTATAATATGGGCAGCCAGGACATCACTTGCTCACATCCGCCCTTTTACATTTTCAATAATATGCAGACAACAGTTTCAGTTTTACAGGACTGCAGCTTTAATAAATACACCAGGGAGGCCCGAGCCCCACAACTAACATTCGGCAAAATCCCATAACCTTCCACCACCCTCCATTAAGACAGTCGGCACCAGCCACGCGGCTCGTCGTTCCAGGCCTTATACAGAGTTCCGACCCCCGCCAGCAAAGAGCCAGGCCAGTGGACCACTGCCCCCAGTTGTCAACAAATTCATTCCTGTTACATTTTGTATCTTAACACATAACAAACATGAATTGTAGCAGCTCAGGCCATCTGCCATAGACACCGATATGAAATATCCAGTGCCCCCCCCCACCAAAAAAGATGCGGCCTTAGTTAATGAGGAGACAGCTCCTCCAAGGCCTCCTAAAACGAATTAAGGAAAAGATCCATACCAATGAAGGAAAGGTGAACCCCATCCTTGCCAAACAACCCCTGCTCCCCCCCAGGACCATTTGTACCAAATGTGACTGCCCCGCAACAGCACCAGCCATGAGCCAATTTGCTGGTTTGCCTTTGCCCTGCTCCGTCGCCAGATCACATTCCCCAATTCAGCAGGCCTTGCTATTATATTGGACCAATATATAACTGCTAAAGGGAACAGTATAGACACCAGCATCAGGTCCTTACGGACCATGCTGATGAACTGTCACCCGGACATTTTACCCCAATCGTTGCCCCCAGATGAATCACCAACACCTGCGGCTGGCCAAATTGTTCCCATCCCCGCCGCAAACAGGGAATCAACTTGTCCCACACCATTCCACGATGCCCCAGCCAACGAACACGAACCCCCCTACAATGCAAGTCCAAATGAGGCCCATAAGGTCGTCCACAGGCGTGCCTATGTGCCCAAAAGGTGTACGAATGTCCGATAATCCAGGTGGATTTCTCAGCAGGTTCCGCACCTGGAAAGAAAAAACAATTAGGTACTGCACATAATTACCAAGGCCCAGGACGGGCGTATCCTTCATACGCATCGGACCTCCACCTGCCAATCCTCCGGATCACACTTCCAGGCAAACCGGCAGACGCCGCCGATGTCGCCACCCCAATCCGAAAAGAGTGAGTCCCAAAATGACATCCAGATCGATAGCCGCTAACGTAGAACGAAGAGCCATTTCAAACTGATACTTCATTAAGGGTCGTAGGTCCACATGGACCAGGAATTGCGTGGACCCCGAAACCCGGCATCGACAGAACTGCACCTCGTTAGCCACCGGACAAGATTGCAAACCAGGGACCGCCTGCAGCACAACCGAAAGCCCCTTGACCCCTTGGTTGGTCTTTGACATGGGAATGCACAATACCACCGACTCGTTAGAGACCACCACATGCTTTGCCAGTAGGCCGGGGTATTCCGAACTTGTAGCAGACCGGACTACAAGTTCACTGACTGAAAGCTCTAAAGAAGGCAAACACAAACGCCACCCGAAAGAGGACCGTTTCGTACTGCAATGAGCAGATACCCGGCAGGGCGTCCCATAACTGTAGCAAAATGTCATGAATAATCGGGAGGCGCTTGTCAAAGCTCCGCCCTATCTCCTTGGCCCACCTGACCAACAGCCGCCTAACAACGAACCGACCCATTGAAAAACCCCACCCGTGTGCCCGCATGAAAAAGGAAAACCCAGCGAGCTGCCTACTCTCCACTGCTTGGAGCAACCCAACAGTCGGGCATGCTCTAAAAAACGCAATAACACATCTGAAACGGGAACCCCCGCCCACCCCCTGCCCATTCCAGTGGGAGCACTGAGAGGAGAGGATCACCTTGCTGGTGGCTGAAAGGAATCAGTAAGTTTTTGCTTGGGACATTGTCTTTTTTTAAAGTATTGGGGCAAAGTTAACTATTTGGGAATATTATTTAGTGTGTTTGTGCCTTTAATAGAAAGGCAGTGAATAAACAAGTTAGACTGTTTGTATTTTTAGTCAGTCAATAAGGTAGCAGTAGGTAGTGTTTATTTTTAAAAGTCTGCAGAACTGAGTGTTCTCCAGACTTTTAAAGAACTGAGTGTTTGTATTTAATACTAACTGAGTGCTTGTATTGAAAAAAAAACAAAAACCCAAAAAGTAGCCAGAAGCTAGAAATAAGCTAGGAGCAGTGTATACCTAAGTAAAAAAGTTGAATAGTTCAGCTCAGTTACTCACCTTGGAAAGGTATTGAGGTAGTGTGATTGGGTTTGAATAGGGACCAACATTTGTTAATCAAGAGAGCAGTGAGTCACTCAGGCTGTCATTTATTCCATCCAGGAACTTTATCTCTCTAGCATGTCCCGATAATACATTTATCCAGTCTATATTGGGGTAATTGAAGTCTCCCATTATTACTGCACTACCAATTTGGTTAGCTTCCCTAATTTCTCTTAGCATTTCACTGTGCATCTCACCATCTTGACCAGGTGGACGGTAGTATACTCTTATTACTATAGTCTTCCCCAACACACAAGGGATTTCTACCCATAAAGATTCGATTGTGCATTTAGTCACATGCAGGATGTTTATCCTGTTGGACTCTATCCCATCCCGGACATAAAGCGCCACACCGCCTCCCGGGTGCTCCTCTCTGTCATTGCGATATAATTTGTACCCCGGTATAGCACTGTCCCATTTGGTAATCCTCCTTCCACCATGTCTCTGAGATGCCAATTAAGTCTATGTCATCATTCACTGCTATACATTCTAATTCTCCCATCTTACTTCTTAGACTTCTGTCAGCATACAAACATTTCAAAGTTTGTTTTTTGTTTGTATTTTCATTCTGCTTTTTATTTGAAAGAGATAAGTTAGAATTATTTTTAGCTCAGGTCAGTTTTTAGTTACAGGCACTTGGACTTCTGCTTATTAGCTGCCTTACTGACAGACTATTTAAAAATACAAACAGTCTAACTTCAGGTTATTCCCTGCCTTACTGACTATTAAAAGGATGTTCCCTGTACGTACCAGGATCAGTCCAGGACACCTGGGTTGTGACTCCGCACCAGTAGATGGAGACAGATTAAAACTTGTGGGCGGAGCCATATATAAGCCCCTGTGCCAGTCACAGCCCCTCAGTCTTACTCTGTCTCCAGTAGATGGTGCAGGTCCAGTCACAGCCCTGCCTGACCTGATTCTGGTGTTGGTGTTAGTCAGGTTTGAATTTTTTGGGCTAGGCTTTTTTGTTAGGCATAGTTGTTTATATACCAAATTGGGGTTTTTTTCTTTTAATCCCTTAGTCTCGGGTGCCCTGCCTCCCAGGGGAGTTGAGAGGTCCTGAGGGGACTACCCTCCCCCGGTTGAGGCCGCTGCCAGGGTTGAGGACCCGGCTGAGCTAGTGGCAGCGTCAGGGGTGACACCAGGGAGCCTGGTTCACTCACCCCTGCAGGAATAAGGGCTTTTCAGTACCAGGGACAGCGTTTTTGTTTGTAAAAAGTTTTTACTTTTGTTTTTGCGGCTCTCTGTTACCTGGCGTCGCCGCTCCGTTTTTGTCGGTGGGGGGGCGTCATTGGCAGGGGGGAGGTCGCCGAATTGCGCTATTTGTTTATTTTTAATTTTTTAATTTTTGTGGTAATTTTTTCGCCGCAGCCCCGTTTTCTCCCGCGTTTTCACCGGCATGCCGCGTGCTGCACAGTGCAGGGCCTGCGGCTCGGCGCGCGCGCGTCTTTCAAGGGACAACCTTTGTTCAGCTTGCGTCCCGGGTGATGAGGGACCCTCGGTAGCGCCGCGGGGGGCTCGTTCCCGGGTCGCGCGTTCGCTGTCGCGCGGTGGTAGCTCCGCTGACAGGCCTCAGGATCTTTTCCCGGTTAGTGCGGGAGTGGCAGCCATCTTGGCCACCGGCCGGGAAATTTCGCGGGAAACGGTGGGGGCCTCTTCCTTTCCTCCTGCGCTTTCCCCACAGCGTGTCGCGGCGGGGGAGGTTCCCTCGGAGGGGCTTCGGTCCCGGGAGGCTTCCGAGAGTGATTCTTCGGATTCTGGTGATTTTTCTGAGGATTTTGCGCTGTTGCTGCGCAAAGTTCTCAAATACAAGCGCAGCAAGCGCATCCGGGGGAATGGCTCGCGTGCGGCCGACCACGGGTCCCTTCCACGGAAAAAGAAGTCCAGGAAGGGCGCGGAGATCGCCCACGGTGCGTCCCGGGGGAAGCGGCCTCCCAGGGGGGTGCCGCAGGAATCGGATCCCGAGGATTCCCCTGAGGATGATACGGAGTCCGCCGAGGAGCCCCTGACGGGGGCCGGGAAGGCAGCAGTGGATGGTACTGCACAGCCCATTGCAGAGAAAGCTGCACAGGCTGCAGAAGGGGATGACCCCAAGGTGGTGCGGCTATTCCGCAGAGAGGAACTGGCACCTCTCATCCCGGCCATTCTCCATGAATTGGGAATTGAAGCTCCTCCGGTGGTGGTCCGCCAGGAGGCGAATATGGATCCTGTTCTTCTCGGCCTCACAGGACCGGCGGTTGCCTTCCCTTTTCATTTCTCGTCCACGGATATCCTTTTCAAGGAATGGGATACTCCGGAGTTAGGTTTGAAAGTCAGCAAGGCCATGGATAATAGGGATGTGAATCGTTTTTCAACGATTAAAATTATCGTCCGATAATGTTAATATCGTCTTAAATCGTTATAGAACACGATACAATAGAAATTCTAACGATTTATCGTTACAAATCGTTAAATCGTGTTAGTGCGCACTAACGGGAGTTAGTGCGCACTAACTCCCCGTTAGTGCGCACTAACTCGATTTAGTGCGCACTAACTGAAAATGATACAAATAAACACTTTCCAGGTCACTGAAGGTCAGTTAGGAATGAATATGTGTTCCTATTGGCTGGCTGCCCTCTTATCTATTGATGTTACCAAGGTTACCACTGAGGTGATGGTTGGGGGGATGGGAAATGGAACTGGAAACTAACGAACACCAACAGAAAATGAAACAAAGTGTTCACACTTCCCAGGTCAGTAAAGGTCACTTAGGAATGAATATGTATGTATGTATTCCTATTGGCTGGCTGTGCTCTTATCTATTGATGTTACCAAGGCTAACACTGAGGTAATGGTTGGGGGGATGTGAAATGGAAACAGTTGGAAGCTTGACAAAAAAAGTAATGTAATGATCAGCACTCACGTGACTAGAACTTGTTTGTTTATTATTTTTGTTAGCAGGCACCTGAAATGCTAGTGCATGTTGAATTTGCCAATCACTGTGCATTTTAGAAAGGTGGTCCTGGCTGGAACTGTACACAGTTCAAATATATGTAATTGATTGTTGGTAAGTGTATTTTTTAAGTAGCCACACTGGCACAAGTATGTTTACTTTTCCTCCTACTTAACTCACTAGCTCAGCTTTGTAAGAAGGGCTTCTCTGCTTGTGTGTTGTTTTTGTTTGGTGTGAGGAGAGCAGAAACATCAGATCTTTATTCAATCTACTACAGTCATCTCTTACAGTGCCCTATCCCTATTAATACCAGGAGTGTTGTGATCTTCCTGCACACAGTGCCCTAACCCTGATACCAGTCTGAGACAGCTCCCTCCCTGCATTACTAGTGAGAGGCTGGCTTCACAGACAGGGGGGAGCTGCCTGACCCTCACTCCTGACTTCCCCCATGTCCCAGCTAGTGAATGGTGTGTGGGTGAGGGGGGGGGGGGGAGGAGGATGGTGAAGTCTGAGACAGCTCCCTCCCTGCATTACTAGTGAGAGGCTGGCTTCACAGACAGGGGGGAGCTGCCTGACCCTCACTCCTGACTTCCCCCATGTCCCAGCTAGTGAATGGTGTGTGGGTGAGGGGGGGGGAGGAGGATGGTGAAGTCTGAGACAGCTCCCTCCCTGCATTACTAGTGAGAGGCTGGCTTCACAGACAAGGGGGAGCTGCCTGACCCTCACTCCTGACTTCCACCATGTCCCAGCTAGTGAATGGTGTGTGGGTGAGGGGGGGGGGGGGAGGATGGTGAAGTCTGAGACAGCTCCCTCCCTGCATTACTAGTGAGAGGCTGGCTTCACAGACAGGGGGGAGCTGCCTGACCCTCACTCAAGCAGAGAAGCCCTTCTTACAAAGCTGAGCTAGTGAGTTAAGTAGGAGGAAAAGTAAACATACTTGTGCCAGTGTGGCTACTTAAAAAATACACTTACCAACAATCAATTACATATATTTGAACTGTGTACAGTTCCAGCCAGGACCACCTTTCTAAAATGCACAGTGATTGGCAAATTCAACATGCACGTGTCTGCTAACAAAAATAATAAACAAAGAAGTTCTAGTCACGTGAGTGCTGATCATCACATGTCAAGCTTCCAACTGTTTCCATTTCACATCCCCCCAACCATTACCTCAGTGGTAACCTTGGTAACATCAATAGATAAGAGCACAGCCAGCCAATAGGAATACATATTCATTCCTAAGTGACCTTTACTGACCTGGGAAGTGTGAACACTTTGTTTCATTTTCTGCTGGTGTTCATGAGTTTCCAGTTCCATTTCCCATCCCCCCAACCATCACCTCAGTGGTAACCTTGGTAACATCAATAGATAAGAGGGCTGCCAGCCAATAGGAACACATATTCATTCCTAACTGACCTTCAGTGACCTGGAAAGTGTCTATTTGTATCATTTTGAGTTAGTGCGCACTAACTCGAGTTAGTGCGCACTAACTCGAGTTAGTGCGCACTAACGGGGAGTTAGTGCGCACTAACGGGGAGTTAGTGCGCACTAATCGGAAAAAACGATTTTTAACGATTTTTCAACGAAATAATCGTGCCAAACATGATTTTCTTCTCCTGCCACACGATTTCTATCGTTAAGACGATATGGAAAACGATTCACATCTCTAATGGATAAACTCTATCCTTTACCGGAGGAGGCGCTGGAGCTCCTCCGACTTCCAAAAGTGGATTCGGCGGTGTCCGCTGTCACGAAGAGGTCTACCATCCCTGTCACAGGAGCGACGGCCCTTCGGGATATTCAAGACCGAAAGTTGGAGGTACAGCTCAAAAAGATTTTTGAGGTTTCCGCCTTGGGAGTGCGAGCTGCCATTTGCACGAACTTCACTATGCGAGCTAGTCTGCGCTGGGCCCAGGTACTGCAGGCGAATGCAGATCTCTCTCCGGAGGAGGCTTCCCAAGCAGATAGGTTGGAAGCAGCTATCGCATATGGGGCCGATGCGCTCCATGATCTTCTACGCACTTCAGCTAGATCCATGGTGGCAGCGGTGTCGGCACGCCGCCTCCTTTGGCTGCGCAACTGGGCGGCGGATGGTTTGTCCAAGGCTCACCTCGGGGCATTGCCCTTCAAAGGGAAATTGCTGTTTGGTAAGGAATTAGATGACTTGATGGTTTCCCTGGGTGAGAACCGAGCGTTTAGGCTGCCAGAGGATAGGACCCGGTCGCGCTCTTCGTTTTCTGGCAGAGCCCGTTTCCGGGGTCCCCGGAAGTCCAGGCCGCAAAGATCCACCGGACCTTCGTACAGGCCGGCCTCTTCTCGAAACACTCACTGGCAGCACTCCTTTCGGGGCAAACGCTTTGGCAGGCAAGGAGGAGCCCCGTCGGGTACGGGTTCCAAACCTTCGCAATGAAGTTCGGCCGGCCCATTCCTCGTCGCGCCCTCAACACGCTGTCCCAAACGTGGGGGCGCGTCTATCCTTATTTCTCGAGGTATGGGCCAGCATGACGTCGGATCAGTGGGTCCTCGACGTGATAAGACACGGTTACGAGTTAGATTTTGCTCGCATCCCAGCGGACAAGTTCCTGGTCTCGCCTTGCAAGGATCCCAAGAAGAAGGCGGCAGTGCTAGACAAGGATCCCAAGAAGAAGGCGGCAGTGCTAGACACCATCCGAAGATTAGAAAGCTTGGGGGCCATCTCTCCAGTTCCGGCCGATCAGTACGGCAAGGGCCGGTACTCCATTTACTTCATAGTTCCCAAGAAGGACGGCACTTTCCGACCCATACTGGATCTGAAAGGAGTCAACAGATGTCTTCGGGTCCCTCACTTCAAGATGGAAACCATTCGTTCGGTGATCGCGTCAGTGCGGCCAGGCGAATTCCTTGCGTCACTAGATCTCACAGAAGCATACCTTCATGTGGGCATCCAGCCAGCCTTCCAGCGTTTTCTGCAGTTTTGCATTCTGGGCAGACACTTCCAGTTCCGGGCTCTTCCGTTCGGCCTGGCGACAGCGCCTCGGACATTCACAAAAGTGATGGTGGTAGTGGCGGCGCACTTACGTCGGGAAGGCCTACTGGTTCACCCTTACCTCGACGACTGGCTGATTCGGGCGAAGTCAGAGAGCCTGTGTCGGCAAGCGGTATCCAGGGTGCTACAATTCTTGCAGTCCCTCGGCTGGGTGGTCAACTACAACAAGAGTCATCTGGAACCCACTCAGTCCTTGGAGTACCTTGGAGCCGTTTTTGACACAAAACGGGGCAGAGTGATTCTCTCTCAGGATCGGATATGCAAACTACAGTCTCAGGTACGACGACTTTTGTCTCAACACCGTCCGCGAGTCTGCGATTACCTGACAGTTCTCGGATCTATGGCCTCAACGCTGGCGTTAGTCCCTTGGGCGTTCGCTCACCTGCGGCCACTGCAGTCTTCATTGTTGTCCCGCTGGAAACCGATCTCAGAGGAATATTATCTTCCACTGCCTCTCGAGAATCAGGTGCGCTCCAGCCTGGGCTGGTGGCTGGATTCCAAACATCTCTCCGGTGGAGTATTTCTTCTTCTTCCCAACTGGACAGTGGTGACCACGGATGCCAGTCTTTCCGGTTGGGGTGCAGTTTGCCAAGAGAAATCGGTTCAGGGTCTGTGGTCAGAAGATCAGACCCGGTGGTCTATCAACCGCCTAGAGTTCAGGGCGGTCCGTCTGGCATTGCAAGCTTTTCTACCCCTTGTACGAGGAAAGGCGATCCGAGTATTGTCGGACAACGCTACCACCGTGGCTTACATCAATCGCCAGGGAGGGACGAAAAGTCCTCACGTAGCGGAGGAAGCATGTTCCTTGATGGCCTGGGCAGAGCGGCATCTCAGCGATCTCGCTGCGTCTCACATAGCAGGAGCCGACAATGTCCAGGCGGACTTCCTCAGCCGACACCACCTGGATCCCGGAGAGTGGGAGCTAGCGGAAGAAGCGTTTCTTCTCATTTGCAGGACTTGGGGAACGCCCCACATGGATCTCATGGCCACGCGGAACAACTCAAAGGCTCCGAGATTTTTCAGTCGACGCCGAGAAAGAGGAGCAGAAGAGGTCGACGTGTTAGCACTTCCCTGGCCAGCGGAGGTGCTACTGTATGTGTTCCCACCATGGCCCATGATCGGCAAGATACTGCGGCGCATAGAATTGCACCCGTCCAACGTGATCATGGTGGCGCCGGAGTGGCCGCGCCGTCCGTGGTTTGCGGACCTGGTCCAGTTGTCGGTGGCGGCACCCCTTCGTCTACAGGGGTTTCCGGGGCTCCTTCGTCAGGGTCCCGTCTGTTTGGAGGATGCGGATCACTACTGTCTCGCGGCATGGCTTTTGAGAGGTATTGGTTGAAGCAAAAAGGTTACTCGGACGCGGTAGTTGCCACGTTGCTGAGATCCAGAAAACAATCCACGTCTCTGGCTTATGTTCGAGTCTGGGTAGTCTTTGAGGAGTGGTGCGTGGAGCGGGGTCTTAATCCCACTTCCGCTGCTATTCCCGATATTTTGGCTTTTCTCCAGGCTGGGCTGGCCAAGGCTTAGCGTGCAGTTCCCTACGGGTCCAAGTCGCGGCGCTTGGTTGTTTGCGTGGTAAGATTCGGGGAGTCTCCCTGGCTCTCCACCCGGATATCTCCCGTTTCCTTCGGGGGGCGAAACACCTCCGTCCTCCTTTGCGGCTCCCTTGTCCTTCTTGGAACCTCAACTGGGTGCTCTCGTCCTTATGCTCAGCCCCTTTTGAGCCTCTGAAGCATTCTACGATCAAAGATCTCACGTTAAAGACTGTATTCCTGGTAGCCATTGCTTCGGCTCGCCGGGTTTCTGAGTTGCAAGCTCTATCCTGCAGAGAGCCCTTTTTGCGCTTTTCCGATTCAGGGGTTTCCTTGCGGACCGTTCCCTCTTTCTTGCCTAAGGTCGTATCGGCTTTTCATTTGAATCAATCAATTGAACTTCCCGCTTTCGCGGTTGGTGATTCTTCCAACCCGAAGTTGAGGGATTTGAGAAAACTAGATGTGCGAAGGTCTCTTCTTCGCTATCTAGAGGTCACAAATTCTTTTCGTGTAACGGATCATCTGTTTGTGTTGACGTCGGGTCCGAAGAAAGGTTCTGCGGCGTCCCGCACAACGATCGCCCGTTGGCTCAAGGAGGCCATTGGTTCCGCGTACATTCTGCGCGGTAAAACACCGCCAGTGGGTCTTCGAGCTCATTCGACAAGATCTCATGCGGCGTCCTGGGCGGAATCTTCTCAGGTTTCGCCTCAAGAGATTTGCAGGGCGGCTACCTGGAAATCGTTGCATACCTTCATTAAACATTACCGATTGGATGTTCAAGCTACTGATGCTGGGGGATTTGGAGAGAGGGTACTCCGAGCGGGACTCTCTGCTTCCCACCCTCGATAACTTAGCTCTGGTACATCCCAGGTGTCCTGGACTGATCCTGGTACGTACAGGGAAAGGAAAATTAGTTTCTTACCTGATAATTTTCGTTCCTGTAGTACCAAGGATCAGTCCAGGATCCCGCCCGCAGTGTGGCGCTATAGTAATGGAGAGTCCGCTCATTGTTGTTTTTTAATACGCTGACCCCTTCTTTTGTTCGCTCTCCCGGTTGGAGAGTCTGTTTTCCTGTAGGGGTGTTGGAGTTATTTTACTTAGTAAGTTTCTATGGTTAGCTATGTTGGCTTTTGGATTTTTCTACTTTGACATTACGTATGACTGAGGGGCTGTGACTGGCACAGGGGCTTATATATGGCTCCGCCCACAAGTTTTAATCTGTCTCCATCTACTGGTGCGGAGTCACAACCCAGGTGTCCTGGACTGATCCTTGGTACTACAGGAACGAAAATTATCAGGTAAGAAACTAATTTTCCTTTAGCATGCGCTTTTCTAGCAGCAAGCACACAATGCGACCTCTCCTGCTAGCTCATTTAGAATGCCAAACTGTTGAAGCACAACACAGCAACCAAATAAGCTCTTATGAATGCTTTTACCTTGCTGGTGAATTACTTGAAAGGTGTGGGAAATCTGGCCCTTGCTTTCTCAGTAGAATACTGAGTCATGATCAGTTGTTCGTGGTGATCTTTCTACGTTTGTCACATTCATTCTGTCTTTGGCGCAGCGTTCCTTTGATTTTACTGACCAGGAGAGCTCACCTCAGTGGATTATTTTAGCAAGAAGAATGTAGGGACTTCAAGGAAGCTTAATCACGGATTGGAGAGACAAGTAAACAGCTGCCCAGGAGTTGCCCACACACGTACACATGCAGTATCCTTTCAGATCACAAGGAAATGTGTATGATTTTTTCCCTTCTATAATAGTAATACTGATTTCCGCGGTAAGTGAATGTGACCATAACCAATCTTGAAAACTTGTCTTCCCTTCCACTGACTGTCACAAGGATTCCTGAAGTCTTCCTCCAATATGTTTTTATAAACTTTTCCCTTCCAATGCATTCTCTGTTCCTGTGTATAGTGTTGACATGGGTAGTACTTTAGGAATTATGCTACTCAGAATGGATGCAAATATAGCTTTGCCCCTATTCTCTCTGTTATTGTGCACCTGCCATAAATCGCACTACAAATTGTTGATAATTCATTGTATTTAGGGGTAGGGGGCATAGATCTGTATGCCAAAGGCAAGCTCTAAAATGAAATGTACAGTATATTAATTTTGTTAATGGTGACCCGCTTTGTGTTCAGATTTGTATATTATTTAATTTCATTTTTTCTGTATAAAAGCAGACACTTTGGGTGCACAAATGTATTTTATTGATAAACATTTCATGAACTCTAAAATGCTTAGTAAATCACAAATAAAGTTATGTGCACAAACTAATCCTTTTCCATGTAAATTAAGGCATTAACTATTACCACAGCATTTATCTATCTTTTGCAGCTAAAGGATAGATTCTGTGAGAAAACAATTGAAATTCTGCAGCAATTTTGGCACATTTGCATTTGATAATAGATATTTTATTATACACTATAAAAGTAAAATAGTTTTGGTGTAGAGGGGAGATCTAATCAGGTAATTATAAGGAGTATGTTTCCTTCTGAAATTAACAGCAATAATGTACATAAACAGAGGTGTAATATATAATTTACATATATTCCCACAACAATGGTTCAAATAAGTATTGCAATAAAGTTTATTATATTTACTACATTTATTATTCAACAAAATATGTATAAACTTTCTGAGGTGCACCCCAAATAATAAAATACTGTATATTACATATCACCATATTTCATAAAACCCATCCATTCATGAAACCAACACACACATACTCATTCATTGTTTAAAACATCACCATCACCTTTTACAATACAATATTCTTATGTATCATTCATGAGATTTTTACAATATGTTGTAATATATATTAACCATGTTATAATGTCCTTTTTGTATAATAACCTTTCCTATGTAGTGACCCTACAAGGATCCTTGTTTCACCCTCGACAGGGCTTCCTCAGGGGAAATATAAATTTTCCTAGCGTGTAGCAGATGGACTCAGAACAAATGGGTATAGTGTGCTCGTGCTAGCAGTTGGAGACGGATCTGAAGTCAGCACGGGGTACATATACCCCCGCAGGAAGTGCAGCTACTCAGTAATTTCCGTCTCCAAAGCAGTTTGGAGCTACCTCACGCTCGCTGAGCGTTTTTCCAAATTCTAACGACTAAAATTCATAGAAGAAGCCTACCTGAAGACAAGCCTCACACTCCTGCGGTGATACCATTCGGTCCCTCCCCCAGTTGAGTTTCCCGAGGTGATTTCCGTGGTCCCTAAGAGGTAAGAGCCTCGTTCCGGTGGCCAATTCGCGGCAGGGACCTAGCCCCCGAGTGAGAAGGGCTCGGGCGCGGCCTAGAGGCAGCGGGTGCACTTCCTCAAGCGCGGCGGTGACGGTAATCACCCTCTCCCCCCGCAGCCGGAGACCGCCCGGGTCGCAGCCGGGAAGCGCCGAAGACAAGGTAAGGTGTAAATCTTTACTTGCTGGTCTCCGAGGAAGCGAGGATTAGTGGGGTCTGCCTACATGGCAGCCCGCCAAGGAGGTCGCCATTTTGCCTGCCTGCTCGCCATCGCCGTCTGCCCTGGTTCGTCACCTCGCTCTAGCACTCAGGCCAGACTGAGCGCATAGGCGACGGGCGTATATGTTAGGCCCAAAAATACTTGGGCGCATATTCGATAGAGACGTACATTGAAGTCACCTTGATTCATGTTGATAGGCGCACGTTGCTACACGTTGCTAAGCGCACGCTGATAGGCTCCCGTTGCTTGGCGCCCATTCATAGGCGCATGTTGATAAGCGCCCGCTGATAAGCGCACGTTCCTAGGTGCACGTTGATTGGCGCAAGTGGACAGGCGCACGTGGATAAGCGCATATTAGTAGACGCACAGCTTTCGCGCATATTACAAGGCGTTTACTCCAGCTGGGAGGAGATAACAGACAAGATGGAGCGTAAGAGAGCCCATGCGTCCGCAGAGCCGGCACCTCCAGAATCAGGCATAAGAGCTCTAAGCCTCTGCTCAGCATGCAACCTCAGAGCCACACTGAGCGAGGATGCAGACTCCCTATGTGCCCAATGTGAGGAGGCCCTGGGAGTTCTAGGCCAGGACCAGTCCCAGCCCAGCGTACTTGCCAGTTCCTCAGGAAACACCCCAGACTTAGCAGGCCGCGGTGAGCAGCCAGGGAACCCGAGAGACCTGGTGCCCCTAAGGCCAGATCCTGCTTCGCTCTCCTGGGTGGAATTATTCAAGGGGATTCACGCCTTTGTCAAAATGCAGTCTGATCCCTGACTGGGTCCATACATACCGGATGACCCGGCCCCTGGACCCTCAAGACCTAGGCATGGCCACTCGCCACCCGGAAGCCCCACTTATGGGGATTCAGATTGCTCTGAGGAAGATGACGAGCCCCCCGAGGAGGGAGAACTTCCCTCGGGGATAGAACCATATTGGACCATGAGACGCTTCTTTCGGAAAGAGGATCTCCCAGGCCTGGTCTCTCAATGCCTGTCGGAACTGGCTATCCCGGGCCAGGACACCCCAGGGGAACCTAGAATGAACCCCCTGCTAGAGGGCCTGCGCCAAACGGCTCACCATTTTCCCCTCCTACAAGCAGCACAGCAACTAATCGATCTGGAATGGAATGCGCCGGAGGCCTCATTCAAAGGGGGTCGGGCCTTGTCTGGCATGTACCCCCTGGACCCGGTGACCAGGGAGCTGCTGGCGTGCCCCAAGGTAGATGCCATAGTTAGCGCAATTGTGAAGCGCACCACCATTCCGGTGGCGGGGGGAGCAGCCCTCAAGTATGCACATGACCGGCGCATGGACGCCATTCTGAAACAAGCCTTTGATGTGGCAGCCATGTCCCTACGAATTGCGACCTGCTGCACCG
Organism: Rhinatrema bivittatum; assembly: GCF_901001135.1. Taxonomy (NCBI): domain Eukaryota; kingdom Metazoa; phylum Chordata; class Amphibia; order Gymnophiona; family Rhinatrematidae; genus Rhinatrema; species Rhinatrema bivittatum. Next base: position 281,469,152 of record NC_042619.1, on the reverse strand, counting down.
TGGTGACGCGTTCCTGTTTATCACAAGCTAGGAACAACACCCCGGGAGAAGAAATGGAATCAGTTCTCTCGTTCCTCACTGACGCAGCCTCCGACCTAGTCCGTACGGCAGCCAAGGGAGTGTCGGCCGACTCTTCCTCCAAGACGCACCTCACAAGAATGCCCTTTAAGGGATCCCTCCTGTTCGGCAGCGATCTCGAGAAACTGGCTAATAGATGGGGCGCCTCTCCATTACCCCATCTCCCAGAAGACAGGTCAAGGAGGAGCCAGCGTCCTTTTCCTAGGCCATCCAGAGGTAGAAACTCTCAGCGCTTCAACCCTTACAGGGCTCGCTACCAAGCACCTCGTTCTCAGGCCAGGAACCAGTCCTTTCGGACTAAGCACAACAAGAGGAGAACCGGCTAGGGTTCGGGTCCCGGCCGCACCCCACAATGAGAATCAGCCGACCCATCTGAGGGTAGAAGCCATAGGGGGCAGGCTAACCCTCTTCTACCACACGTGGGTCGAGATCACCTCAGACCAGTGGGTCCTCGCCATCATCCGAGAAGGGTATTACCTGGACTTTCTTCGGCTCCCGCCGGACAAGTTTGTGGAATCTCCTTGTCCACCCCTCAAGAGGGCGGCACTGGAAGCTACCTTGCGGCGGCTCCTGTCCCTAAACGCCATAATCCCAGTGCCTGCATGGGAGATAAATTCTGGGCATTATTCCATTTATTTCATAGTACCCAAGAAAGAGGGCACTTTCAGGCCCGTCCTGGACCTCAAGTCAGTCAACCGGCACCTACGGGTCCCCAGCTTTCGCATGGAAACCCTGCGGTCAGTCAAAAGTGCAATACAGCCAGGGGAGTTTCTCACATCCCTGGACCTGTCAGAAGCCTACTTGCATATCCCAATCTATCGGGATCACCAGCGCTACGTACGCTTCAAAGTCCTGAGCCAACACTTCCAGTTCGAGCTTTACCCTTCGGGTTAGCCACCGCACCGCGGACCTTTACCAAGGTCATAGTAGTAGGGGCGGCGTCAATCAGGAAGGAAGGAATTCTCGTCCATCCCTACCTGGACAATTGGCTGATCAGGGCAAAGTCACCAGAGGAGAGCCACCAGGCAACCAACAGAGTTATATCTCTTCTGGAAAGCCTAGGATGGGTAGTCAACACAAACAAGAGTTCCCTACAGCCTTCCCAGTCGCTGGAATACCTAGGAGTCCGATTCGACACCCAGGAAGACAAGGTCAGCTTGACCTCTAAGAGGAGATCAAAACTCCGGAATCGTCTGCAGGCCCTGCTGAGCGCCACCCGGCCCACAGCTTGGGATTACCTATAGGTCCTCGGCCTCATGGCATCCACTCTGGAGGTGGTACCATGGGCGCGGGCTCATATGAGACCATTACAACGCGCCCTCCTATCTCGGTGGAGCCCACGATCATAGAACTACACCATACACCTACCAGCCAGAGTGCGGAATCAGCTACGGTGGTGGTTGCAGCCCGGCCACACGAGCCGGGGGTCAAAAATGTCCTCCCCAACCTGGACCCTGGTCACTACAGACGCCAGCCTGAACGGATGGGGAGCACACTGCGAAGAACTAACCGCCCAAGGGCGGTGGAACAAAGAAGAGTCGGGGTGGAACATCAACCGACTAGAGGCACGGGCAGTCAGGCTAGCCTGCCTGCGATTTGCCCACAGACTTCGAAACAGGGCGATCAGAGTGATGTCGGACAATGCCACCACAGTGGCATACATCAACCGACAGGGCGGAACCAGAAGCCGACAGGTATCCTTAGAAATAACCCCCCTGATGGCTTGGGCGGAGGCGAATCTTCAGGACATCTCCGCTGTCCACATCGCCGGGAAGGACAACACCACGGCAGACTTCCTCAGCAGAAAAAGCCTAAACCTGGGGGAATGGCAGCTGTCGCCCACAGCTTTCCAGATGATTGTGGATCAGTGGGGGACTCCGGGCATGGACCTACTAGCGGACAGGTCCAACGCTCAAGTACCCAGATACTTCAGTCGCAGACGAGATCTCTCTCCCACGGGATCGATGCTTTAGTACAGCCATGGCCTCAGGGGATCCTGCTATATGCTTTTCCTCCATGGCCCCTGCTGGGCGCCATTATACACAAGATTCAGCAGCACAGAGGCCTAGTTCTTCTAGTGGCCCCGGACTGACCAAGAAGACCCTGGTACGCAGACATGAGAAGACTGCTGGCAGGGAATCCACTACCCCTGCCTCCACACCAGGGACCTGCTGCGGCAAGATCCCATCCTCCACGAGGATCCAGCTCAATTCTTACGGTCTGGCCATTGAGAGGGCCAGACTGAAGAAAAGGGGATACTCGGGGCCGGTAATAGATGCACGCAAATTCTCCACATCACTAACATATATAAGGATCTGGAGAGTATTTGAAGCCTGGTGCGACACTCACAGCACCAATCCACATGCCGCTAAAATCCCTATCATTTTGGATTTCCTGCAAGATGGACTTCAGAAGGGTCTGTCCCTCAATTCCATCAAGGTTCAGGTGGCAGCACTATCCTGCTACGGTCCCAGGAGTGAAGGCAACAGCATTGCCACACTCCCAGACGTTTCACGTTTCCTGAAAGGAGTCAAACACATTCGCCCGCCACTGAAGTGGCCAGTGCCCCTGTGGAACCTCAACCTAGTTTTGGAATTTCTAGCAGGACCTGCCTTCAGACCCCTTTGAGGCCTGTCCCTCCGTTTGTTAACCTTGAAGATGGTGTTCCTGCTGGCCATATGCTCAGCACGCCGCATCTCAGAGCTACAAGCGCTGTCCTGAAGTGATCCGTTTCTCAGAATCACTCCAGAGGCTATCCATCTTCGCACGGTTCCTTCCTTCTTACCCAAAGTAGTCTCACACTTCCACCTTAACCAAACCATATCCTTGCCAACCACGGAAGGTTTGAAGAAGTCGGAAGAAGGTCGAATACTGCGCCATCTCGACATTGGCAGGCTGCTGTCCAGATACCTGGAAATGTCAGAAGCTTTACGAAAGACGGGCCACTTGTTCGTCCTTCACAGCGGGAAGAAGCAAGGGGAAGCGGCCTCACGGGCAACCATCGCCCGCTGGATCAAAGAAGTTATCAAGGCGGCCTACGTAGAAGCGGGAAAACCACCACCTCTACGGGTCAAGGCTCACTCTACCAGAGCGCAGGCGGCCTCCTGGGCAGAAACTAGGATGCTGTCGCCGGCAGAGATATGTAAAGTGGCGACGTGGTCCTCCCTCCATACCTTCTCCAGATTCTACCATCTGGACGTCCAGGCCAGGGAGGACACAGCATTTGCGAGGGCAATCCTAAACGGACCTCGGGCAGCCTCCCACCCAGTCCAGGAGTAGCTTTTGTACATCCCATTTGTTCTGAGTCCATCTGCTACACGCTAGGAAATGTAGAGATTACTTACCTGATAATCTCGCTTTCCTTAGTGTATGCAGATGGAATCAGCATCCCGCCCGGCTGCCGGTATACATGGGGATTCACCGACTCACGGTAAGCCATGTTTCCTTATATAGGGCATCCACCCTGCCGGGTGTCGACGCCTTCCAGTTGAGAACACTGGCGGTCTTCAGCTGCTATCAATCGGTCAGGGTAATCATGTTCTTTTAAATCGGTCAGTTACACATATATCCATAAAGCTTTTGCAAGGAAGATTACTGAGTAGCTGCACTTCCTGCGGGGGTATATGTACCCCGTGCTGACGTCAGATCCGTCTCCAACTGCTAGCACGAGCACACTATACCCATTTGTTCTGAGTCCATCTGCATACACTAAGGAAAACGAGATTATCAGGTAAGTAATCTCTACAATATGTCCATTCAATATGAATCCAAAATGATTTAAATGATAAATTATAAATAGCATGACTCCAAAGAACAGTCCACTGCAGGGGTTCCTCAGGCAGCTCCTCCTTAAAATATGTTGAACGATATATCCAATACACCACTAAACAATATGTCTAAATTCTGGTCAGAAACGTGCTGTAGGGGTTAATTCAACGAATGTGTTCTCTCTTTGCAACAGCCAGCTGTGCAGTTAGTTTGCCTCTGGTTTGCTATCACTCATGTATGTTTAGAAAGGCTGATTGTGTCTAATCGGTCACCGCCCTCCTTCACTGTTGTATGTGACCCACATTTTTCTCCATGGTGTTTACAGCAGAGTACGAGGCACTCAACTTTAGAGGAAACCCCCTCACTTCCTTACCTTACCCGTGACCACACACTCCCTAGTTCCAATCCCCCGGACGCCCCATAGCCCCATAGCCCCAGTCTCGTCCCCTTCTGTCCCCACCTTTTTTTTTCCCTCTAAATTGATTGAGCGTGTGGCTCACAGCCATTCCTTTATCTCCCCAGAGGGTACCCGTCACTTTGTGTACTCAGTGGACGCCCTTGTTACAGCAGTAAAGCCTGACGGAGTGTTTATGGCAACCTCTGCCATTCGTGTTTCTGCAGATAATGTTGCAAGAGGGGTCTCTATTTTTCTTCTTGTTTTATTTGTATTTTCCAGTGTGGCTTTTTGTCTCTGAGATTAGTTATTCCGCACATTTTTTTTTTTCCTCACATGTGTCTTTTCTGTCCTGTCTCCTAGTTTGGCTGGCCTATGGCCCACACCTTTGTGGGGGAGGAGTCTTTGTGTATGTGTCTGTCTGAGCTTGTCTTTTTTTCTTCCCCAGCTGTTCGAGATAGGCTGTTGAGTGCTGGAGTCTTTCCTGTTTTGTGTGTCTATGTGTTTTTCTCTTTATTTTCTTTAGTTTTGCTTTTCTGCTGCCTGCTCTGCTGGCTCTTCGTGAGCTCTGGCAGTATTACGTTACATGATAAAGAATTTCTTTGTGTCGGGCTGTGGGCAGGTCCACTTGCTGTTTGATGGGAAATGGAGTTTTCATTTGTTGTCCGTGTGTCCCCCCACCCCCTTAGGTATTTTCTTTGTGTCCAGCAGTGAGGGAAAGGGGGAGTGCCCCCCCTCCTTCCGTTTTGTTTGAGTGTGCTGGTTGTTGGGAGCTGGAGTCTTTCCGTGGGGTGTGTTGACCCCCCCCCCCCCCCCCCCACGGCATTCCTTTGTGTTGAGCTCCGTGTCGGCACACGCTGTTCTGTGGGCGTTACCGCCTTGGATTTTCTTTGTGTCCTGCAGGGAGGGAGACAGAGAAGGGGAGATCCTTCCCTCCTTACTATTCATTCTACAGTGTTACATTCCGTTCCGATACACAATTTCCTGCTGCTAGTTTATTTTTGCCTACAGTGTTTGATGCTGTCTTTTTACCGTTATTTCTTTTCTTGCTCTTTATCTGGCGGCATCTCCTGTTGTGTACCCTATTTGTTTATTTAGAGCTGCTTTCATTTCATTGTTAGATTTATTTTCTCATTAGCAGAGGATGATGCTTTTCCTAGGGGCTATTCACTAGTGTTCTTCAGTGCTTGTGCTGAGGAAAAACAAATAAACCGACACAGACTGCCGGAAAAGATCTTATTTCTATTGTCTGCCCACCTCCTCTCGTGGCCTCAGTAGCAGTGTCCTGATTAAGTTCCAGCGCTGGGTCAGCGGGGTTGATATTCTCCAAGAGTGAGGGTAAATATGTTCCCACTGGGGATCTGGAAAACTCCAAACCAAGCAAATCCTTTCCATCCCCCACACTTGTACCTCCTCAACCACTCTCCTGCCGAGCTTCCAGCTCTATGGGGCTGGCTTGAAGGGCTGACAATGCAGCCTCTCCCGTGGTTCTCATCCCCTGGGGTGGGGACGGTGTCTTTGCGTGCTGGGACTCAGCAAGATCTCATCGGCCTGTATTGGAGATGCTCTCTCCACGTCTCCTTCCTCCGCGGCCCTCGCTCCCAGCTTTATTTCTTTTTTTTAAACTGTGTGAATTAAGGTGTTTCCTACATTAATTGTTTAGAAAACAAGATTTATTTAGTCAGCTGTTTATAGCTGTCTTTACCTTATGATGTGATCTGATTTAAAAGATTGAATTAATTTTTCTTTTTATGTGAGAATTTTTTTCAGACTGACAAGATGACATTTGTCTAATCTGCCAAAAAGGGTGCAGAACCTGTTTTTTCATTTATTTTTTGTTTTCTGAACAGATCAGTCTTAAAAATTCTGCTTTTTTCTTAATTTTGGAACCAAATAATTTTTTTACTTTTTTTCAAAAGCCTTCATTTCAGCTCTAATATTTTGATAACTGTTCACTTTTTGTATGTCTTTATATGTTGCATATGTTACATTGTGTATCTTTATTTAGTAACTCTGTGTTCTTTTGGGCTGTAGGCAAGGAGGTAGCATGGTTTTTTTTGGAATTGTATTCCTCATTCAGAGTTAAAATATGATTAATGACTTTATGGCTTAATCCCTATAAAAGTAACATTTGCTGGAAGGTTTTTACAGCTGTCAATGTGAGAATTTTGTGTTCCAGAGGGAAAACATGGCAGATGCAAGAAACAAGAAGTGCTGAATAGATTTACAAAGTTTTGTTTTTGTTTGTTTTTCTTTTCCATGGATTAGTTTTGCTTTTGTTATTGATTTTTCTACAAGTATTTGTAAATTTTTATTTTCCCCTTCTTTCCTTCCTTTTCACTTTTTGGGATTTATGCTATGTGTTGTGGTCTTCCATGTAGAGTTTGAAAGGTTGATTAAGCACCTGGGACTCTTGTGTCTTTGTATATTTTATGTTATCATATACAAAAGTGGGGAGACATAAATAAGGGATTGTACATTATGCAGCTGCTGCTTTAAACTATAATAGAACAATATTGGATGTCCATGTTAATACTGTATGCTGGGTTTATTAGGCATAAGGAGTTATTGACATTTATTATAGAGTTTATTACTTTATTTGGGTTTTGTTTGTCTCATATCAGGTATTAATCCATAAACACAATCATCTGGGTTAGTGATGGGAGAGCAGAAACCATATTTAAATAACTTCATGAGCACAATGCTGGCTCGCTGAAAAGAGGCCTGAACATATCATTTATTAGTGACACTGCAACTTGATACAGGGCAACATCGGTACTCAGAATTTATGCCAAAAAATGCAGCTTCATGTTCTCTTGTTCCATGGAGGTGGTCTTACTCGGAAACTATTTGTTTTATGAGGCAATATATATATGAAATATAATAACTGATTACCGTATTTTTCGCTCCATAAGACGCACCTGACCATAAGACGCACCTAGGATTCAGAGGGGGAAAATTAAAAAAAAAAAAAAATTGTGCTAAACCGGCTCTGCGTCTGGGCGTCTTATGGAGCAAATTAGGGGAGTGCATAGCTTTTTTTTTTTCTCCTCATTTTGTTTTCGGGTCTGGGGAGGGCCATTTTGGTCCACTCCCCAGATCAGAAAACTTTTCTTTCTCTGGGAACCCCCAAACCCCCCCATCACAACCCCCACCCCCCTGACCCCCCAAGACCTGCCGACTTAATTTACTGCAAACCCCCACCCTCCTGACTCCCCCCCCCCCCCCCCCCCAAGACCTGCCGACTTAATTTCCTACAACCCCCCCCCCCAAGACCTGACATTAATTTCCTGCAACCCCCCACCCTCCTGACCCCCCTGACCCCCCCAAGACCTGCCAAACGTCCCTGGTGGTCCAGCGGGGGTCCGGGAATGATCTCCTGGGTGTGGGCCGTCGGCTGCCAGTAAACAAAATGGCGCCAATGGCCCTATGCCCTCACTATGTCACTGAGACCGACCGCTGCTATTGGTCGGTCTCAGTGACATAGTGAGGGCATAGGACCGTCAGCTGCCAGTAAACAAAATGGCGCCGACGGCCCTATGCCCTCACTATGTCACTGAGACCGACCAATAGCAGCGGTCGGTCTCAGTGACATAGTGAGGGCATAGGGCCGTCGGCACCATTTTGTTTACTGGCAGCCGACGGCCCACACCCAGGAGATCATTCCCGGACCCCCGCTGGACCACCAGGGACGTTTGGCAGGTCTTGGGGGGGTCAGGGGGGTCAGGAGGGTGGGGGGTTGCAGGAAATTAATTTGTCAGGTCTTGGGGGGGGGGGTTGTAGGAAATTAAGTCGGCAGGTCTTGGGGGAGTCGGGGGGGGGGGGGTTTGTTAGATTTTTGTTTGGTTTTTTTTTTATATTCGCTCCATAAGACGCACATACATTTTCCCCCCAGCTTTGGGGGAAAAAAAGTGCGTCTTATGGAGCGAAAAATACGGTATTATGATTATTATTTATTATAAACTTAGCTAAAACCTAGATACATACTTGCTTGCAGACACTGCTATTTTGATTCTCACATAGTAATGATAAAGACTACATTAATGCATTTTTATTATTTATTTATTTTTATTTATTTATCAGGTTTTATATACCATAATTTGACTTCATTATAAAGCCATCATAACGGTTTACAAACATGGTAAAGGTCACAGACATGTTAATATTAATAGAGAGACATCCATTCGCAAAGATTAATTTTTAAGTGTTTAAATATATCCAGTACTATGGATTGCACGAAGGGGTGCACAAAGGGGAGTGCCCCTTTGCCGTGCGACGCCTGGTGGTATGGCGCCGTTAAGGGACCATCGGTGTCATCAGCGACGTCAGGGAGCGTGTCTAGCGATCGGACTCTCTCCTCACGCTTCCCTCTCATTTCCAGATGAAGTCTCTGCCCTTCTCATTCTTTCCTCATGGCTGCGATGTTATTTCAAGATACCCGGTGGTGGTGGAGGGTGGCCTCCCTAAGTACCGACGCCTGGTGGTATGGCACCGTTAACGGACTATTAATCCATAGTTGTTCTCCCCTGTATTGCTGGTTCACCAGAATATATCTGTATGTCAATCCAACATCCAGATATTTAAAACATTTTTGGTGTAAATAGAAATAGAATAGGTTTTAGAAAGCATACACTTCACACTTGAATGTAAATGTTCTAGTTAGATACAAAATATAATAAAGCAGAGTGTGAACTGCCAGTGGGAGATGCTGACCTGAGACCAGAATTCAGCACAGAGTGGAGACACAGCCAAATAACTGCACATGTTTAGAGAACTGTGAACTTTTATTAAGCAGTCTATGGTGAGCAGTGTGGGTTTGATACTGAACAGCCAATGAGTGCTTGACCATGAATTTTGATGAGCTGGGCATCTCCCAAAAGTTAGATGATCTAATAAAACTACCAGTACGGAGATTGTACTAGATGACAGGAGATATAAATGTTGCGCCCGTCAATCGCAGATGGCTGTGACCTTTGCTGCTCACCTCTCTTTTCCCTGCACCAGTGATTCTCAAGGCCATGATGACCTCAGCCTGCAAATGCCGCCTTCCTCGGCGTCCCCAGGATGGCGTGGGCGATCCCGTCCGCCATCTTGAATTGGGTATTACCTAGGGCACGTGCGCCAGTCCTTCTCTTATTCACGTCATGGCGGGAATCTCTGGGTCGTCCCCTCCGCATGATGTCACCCGCTAAGAGTATTTATACCATCTAGCCTATGCTTCCTACGAGTTAGCAAGGACTTCCTTCCTGCTTATTCCACTCCTTTGGAGACGCTTCGCTTCACTACGCTGAACTGGTTCCTTAACTCCTGGACTTAGAATGCCTTAGGTACCCGCTCCTTGGGGCCTTGTTATGTTCTGGCTATCCACTCCTCTGAGGGCCTTCCTGCCTGGAGAATTCATTACCCTTGTTTGGGACATTGCCTGTTCAGCCTTGTGAGTACTATTCTTGCTTCTACCATCTTGCTGATGGAACCGCTGGTGTACCCCATGCCTATCCCAGCTACCTTTCTACACTACGGAGTGAGTACCTTAATCTACATTGCTCTGCTGACCTCCTGCACCTCTCTGAACTACTACTCACTGATCCTTGGCATACTCCGCGCTGCGGGCCACTACTGGATCTCCCCTGAGAGGTGTGTCATCAAGAGAGGAGTTTCCTGGCGTACCCCGCTCTGCAGTCCACTACCAGGGATATCATCATTGACTGTGTTATCTCTCCATGCTGTGGGTACTACCCACGTTTCCAGTATAATAAAGTCTCTTACATCTGTGTCCATCTCAGCTGAGACCACGCCTGTCGTAGTGAGTCCCCACAGGGCTCCTCCCTGCGGGTGGAATCAGTTCTCACTATTTATTTATTTATTTTTATTTATTGGTAGCTTTTATATACCGGCATTTGTTTAGTAACATCACATCGGTTTACAATTAACATAACATCTAGCAACGGTGCTTTACACATGAAAAATTGAACTGGTTAGAAATAATAACAATACTAGTTAAATCTAAGGAACAGTTGAAGAAGATAAAGAAGTACAAACTAGATCAGATATTAAGAAGTTAAAAATCAAAACACATTATAAATAAAACAAGTTAAAATACAAGTTGCAAAAGATTGTAAGGTTGAGAAACTAGTATGATTATAACTCATACTACATATTGTGAAGAGAGAAATAATTGGGAATATAAGCGGAAAGATTTGGTATATGTAAGACAGGAAGGGGATAAAAAGAAGAAAGGTGGAATGTCTAAGGAATAGAATGGATAGAAAAGTAGACAAAGCAAATAAAATATATAATAAATATTGCAGGATAACACTATAAGATGCAAAATTGAGCAATAAATTGAAGCTATGTAAATTAGGAGGTAGATTATTAAGGCATTGTCAATAAATGGTAAACTGCAGGGGGTATGAGGGGGAAATATCTATTGCTATTATGAGGGTGAAGGATCATTAGGTAAATGCTTGTAAGAAAAGTCATATTTTAAGTTTTTGTTTAAACGTTTTTGTACATGATTCCTGACTGAGGTCAGGGGGCATATTGTTCCATCTTATCAGCCCGGCTATCGTCATGGCATGTTCTCTAGTTGAGTTGAATAAGGCGTGAGAAGGCATGTGTAATATAGCAGCGTGTTGTGTTCTGGGGGGTCTGGCATGTTTGCGGAAGTGTAGAGCATTATTGAGCCAGTGCATGTTTTCGGTATGTAGTGTTTTGTCTATTAAGACAGAGTTTTGTATTTTATCCGTTGTGCGATGGGGAGCCAATGTAATTCTTTGAGGATAGGAGTGATGTGTTCAGATCTGCAGGTGTTGGTAAGTATGCGTGCAGCTGCGTTCTGCAGCATTTCTAATGGGAGGATGGTCGCTTTAGGGAGGCCAAGAAGGAGGGAGTTACAGTAGTCTACTTTTGTGAGGTTAAGGGATTGAAGAACGGTGCGGAAGTCACATTGATAGAGTAGAGGTTTTAATTTTTTTTAGTGTGCAATTTAAAATAACCATCTTTTATTGTATTGTTAATATGTTTTTTAAGATTTAGCTGGTTGTCAATGGTGACCCCAAGGTTTTTTACACTTTGTGCGAGGGTGGTTGCCGGGAATTGGGTAGGGGACGAAGTGCCACTAATATTGCTTCTCTGGGGGGAGATAAGCATGATTTAAGTTTTGTCTGGGTTGATAGCAAGGTTAATGCTCGTAAGGAGTGCACTAATGTCTGTGAGGGCAGTGTCCCAGGTTTTAAGGGCATTATGTAGGGAGTTGGTAATGGGGATGATGATTTGCACATCATCCGCATATATGAAATACGTGAGGCCGAGCTCGGAAAGAAGGTGGCAGAAAGGAAGAATGTATATATTAAAGAAGGTAGATGAGAGGGCGGACTCTTGCGGGACTCCGTGGGATATGTTATACGGTTGGGATTCTTTGTTTCCAAAGTTTACTTTATATTGCCTACTTTGAAGGTAAGACTCAAACCAACGGAGGGGAGTATCTGATAAGCCTATTTCCTTAAGACGGGTGATGAGGGTGTTATGGTTTATGGTGTTGAATGCAGCAGATATGTCGAGCATGGCTAGTAGATATGATTGTCCTTTGTCTAGCCCCGTGAGGAGGGAGTTTGCAAGCAAGATAAATAGGGTTCGGTATTGAAGTGTCTATGAAATCCAAATTGAGAGGGTGAAAGAAAATTGTTTTTCAAGGTATTCAGTGAGTTGTATGTTCAGTTTTTTCTAGGATTTTCGCCAGAAAAGGTAGGTTTTAAATGGGGCAGTAATTGGTCAGGTTGGAGGCATCAGCTTTGGGTTTTTTCAATATGGGTTTAATGATGGCTTGTTTGAGCATGGTGGGGACTTCACCTTGTGCTAGGGAGCAATTAATAATGTTGGCAATGGGAGAAGCTATTAATTCAGGAATGGTCAGGAGCAATTTGGTTGGAATGGTATCATTTTTTTTATAATGGTTTCAATTTCTAAGAAGGCAGTGGGCTCAAAGGTATTGAATTTATTTATTTATTTATTTATTTATTTATAACTTTTATATACCGGCATTCGTAAAAAAAAAACATCATGTCGGTTTACAGACAACTGAGAAAGGAAATTACAATGATAGATGGAGGAAGGATAGGAAGTTAAAAGGTGACAACTTTACTGTAGAGCCAACGGGCGCCACAGTTATTAAATGAGATTACATGTGGTTAACCAGGTTGGACATTAATTATATACAAGGGGCGACAGAGTGGGGGGTAGCGCGGGGCGGGGGATGAAGCGCATAGGGGAGGCGGGGTGGGGTAGGAACTGTACAAGGGGGCAGGTGGTGGCGATGGGAAGGAGTGACTGAATATCAGGAAGGTGGTGACTGAATATCAGGAAGCCATAAAATGGATGGGGTGGTGAGGGAGGGAGGGTGTGTAGGGGGGCGGGGGGACACTGTACTAGGGAGAGGAAAATAATGAGTGTTGAGGAGAAGTCAAATGCTAGGGTTGAGAGGCGTTGGGATAGGCCTGTTTAAATAACCAGGTCTTGATTCCTTTTTTGAATTGATTAAGTAAAGGTTCTAGTCGGAGCTCGGTGGGGAGGGAGTTCCAAAGGGTGGGGCCGGCGATGGAGAAGGCTCTCGCTCTGGTGTTTGTGAGGTGAGCAATTTTGAGTAAAGGGGTGTGGAGGGTGCCCGCAAGGGAGTTTCTGGTAGGACGGTTGGCCTGGTGGAAGTGTGGCATATCTTCGATCCAGGGGGAGTTATTTTTATATAGCGTGTTATGTATGATAGTAAGTGTTTTGTATTGAGAGCGATAGGTGATTGGTAGCCAGTGGAGGTTTTGTAATATGGGAGTAATATGATCAGTCTTTCTTGAGTTTGTAAGGATGCGAGCCATGGCATTTTGTAAGATTTGGAGGGGTTTGATTGTGGAAGCTGGAAGGCCTATTAGCAGTGAGTTGCAATAGTCAAGTTTTGATAGTATAGTGGTTTGCATAACGGTACGGAAGTCATGTGCGTGGAGGAGAGGCTTAAGTTTTTTGAGGGTTTGGAGTTTATAGAAGCCCCCTTTTAGGAGTGATTTGATGTGGGATTTGAAGCTAAGTTGTGTATCTAAGAGAACTCCTAGATCTCTGACAGTGGACGGAGGTGTGAGATTTTGTGAAGTGTTCTGTTGCAGTTGGTGAATGGATAAGCTGGGTTGATTAGTAATAATTAGGATTTCAGTTTTTGAAGTATTGAGTGCAAGGTGTAGGTTGGAAAGGAGGGCGTTGATAGATGTGAGGCATGTCTCCCAGAAGTGCAGGGTTTCGTTGAGGGAGTTTTGGATGGGGATAAGTATTTGTACGTCGTCAGCGTACAAGAAGAATTTTAGTCCCAGTTTGGATAATAAGTGGCAAAGAGGGAGAAGGTAGATGTTAAAGAGGGTGGAGGAAAGGGAGGAGCCCTGGGGTACGCCTTGTGAAAGAGGAATGTGTGTGGATTCGGATTTATCAAGTTTGACTAAGTACTTTCTGTGGTCAAGGTAGGAGGAGAACCATGATAGGGCTGTGTTAGAGATGCCTATCTCTGCTAAGCGTGATATTAAGATTTTGTGGTTCATCGTATCAAAAGCTGCTGAGATATCTAAGAGGGCTAGAATGTATGATTGGCCGTGGTCCATGCCTTTTAGGATGGTGTCTGTTATTGCAAGTAGGAGCTTTTCCGTGCTTCGGTTTTTGCGAAAGCCGTACTGGGCGGGGTGGAGGATGTTGTTATCTTCTAGGAAGTCGGTAAGTTGTGTGTTGACCACTTTCTCCAGAATTTTAGAAATAAAAGGTAGGTTGGAGATGGGCCTGTAGTTTGCTGGATCATTTTGGTCGAGGGTGGGCTTTTTTAGTAGGGGCTTTACGATGGCGAGTTTAAGCGGGTCGGGAACCGTCCCGAAGGTAAGGGAGCAGTTTATGATATCCGCTAACGGTCTTGCTATGACGGAAGGGATAGTGAGGAGGAGTTTAGATGGGATGTTGTCGGCGATGTGGGTGGCTGGCCGCATCTTTTTTAGGATGGCGTTGACTTCCATCGTAGTGGTGAGATCAAGGGATGTGAGGTTAATGTTGTTGGTGGTGGGTGGGAGGTCGATGTGAGTGGGTTTGGGGGGGAGACGATTGAGAATGTTGGTGATTTTGTTTTTAAAGTGATCTGCTAGTTTATTGCATTTCTCTATGCTATTATCTTCCTGGGGGGAAGGAGTGGTGGACTTTGTGAGTTCTGCTACATAGGAGAATAGGGCGGTAGGGTTGAATTTGTAGCTGTGAATTTTTGCTGCATAGAGGCATTAGGATTAAGTGGGATGGTTTTAGTTGGGATGTTGTTGATTGGGAAATGTGTCATAATTTTAGCTATTTTCTCGTGAAAGAATTTAGCCAATTCATCACTCTTAGTTTTTGCATCTTTGTCAGAGATAGGTGGAGGGGTGGTTTTAGTCATTTTAGATACATAAGAAAAGAGGGCATTGGAATTGAATTGCAAATCATGGATTCTTTTTGCATGGAAGTCTTTTTTGGTGTTGTGGGTTTGTTCAAGATATTTAAGTAAGGTGAATCTATATTTGTTGAGATGGATGGGTGAAGGGTCCCTACACCACATTTTTTCTAGTTTTCTGAGGGCATGTTTCATGGTTTTTAATTCGGGCGTGTATCAAGGTTGTTTATGGGTGTTGGAGTGGTTGAAATTTTTTGTGAGTTAAAGGGCAGGTTTCATTGGTGATGTTACTGGTGAGTTCCATGATATGATGGCAGTATTAGTGTCAGGTCAAGATTTTGTAGTTCATTTTTAAGTGCAGCCGTGGGACATCTTTGGAGCATGGTTTGCGAAACTGTAAAGTGTTACATTCAGGGAGTTTTGGCGGAGGAGTATATTGAAAGGAGAGGGTAGTACGTATGAGGTGATGATCAGACCAGGGAATGGGAGTGTAGGTGGAGGCACCTGGGGAGATAGTATTATTAATGAATATCAGGTCTAGGGTATGACCTGCTTGGTGTGTGGGGCTAGATAGGATTTGATTGTAGCCCATTGCTTTATGGGCTGAAAGAAAGGTTTCACAGGAGGACGAGAGTAGGAATGTATCAACATGGCTGTTGAAATCTCCCAGAATAATGGCTGGTATGTTGTCTATGTTTTGTGTGATAAATTCAATCATGGGTGAAAGATTTTTGTCAAGTATGCCTGGAGGTATGTAAACTAGACAAACTTGGAGGTGTGGGGATTTAAAAAACCCAATTTCGAATTTCGGGGCAGTTTGGGCAGTATGCAAGATTAATTTAAGCTCTTTTTTTGCAGCAAGCAGAAGCCCTCCACCCTTTTTTCTGTGTCTCGGCAAAGAGTAGATATCATAGGTATGGTTGGGTAGTTGATTGAGCAGGACTGTATTGGTTTCTTTCAGCCAGGTCTCTGTGATAGCACATATATCTGGTTTGTCATCTAGGAGCAGGTCATGGAGTATGGTGGGTTTTTTTTGGTTATGGCTTGTGCACTGAAAAGCATTACGGTGAGGGCCGTGAGTCCTAGAAATTGTGTGAATGGTATGAACATGATTGGGATGAGTTGTCTGGCAAAATGATTTGATTTGGCGAGTGTGTGTGTGATGGGTTGATGGTGGTGTCTGAGAATAGGGATAGGATTACCGAGCATATTATTGTAGGAGTGTGGAGGATTGTATGTGAAGTTGTGCTTATTGGCAGGGGATGATTGATGTGGGGGTAGGGCAGGAAGGTAATGGGATAGAAAGGGAAGGTGGTTGATAGAGCCAAATATAGAGGGAGTTAGAGAGGGGTAGTGATAAGGGGTATGCAAAGGGGCAAGGCGCGCCGGGCGTCATGCTCCTTCAGCGCATGATGCCCGGCGCACGATGCCGGCAGGCAGCACCAGCTTTTATTCAGGTAGGCTGTCCCTTACTGCTGCGGTCGGGTCCGTTGTCGATGAGGTCACTGGGTGGGCGGTCTCACATGGCAGGCAGGTGCGCAGGATCCGGTGTTCCAGGAAGGCCGCAGTGGGCAATGTGCTCGCAGGCGGGTAGGACCGATCTCGGGCCAGGCACTATGATCCAGGGTCCACAACCATACCAGATTTATAACAATAAAATAATGAGTGGAAAAAGTAAATGTTAATCAGCTGTTTATACTTTTAAAGAGTACAAAGACTATTATTAGGTGATACATATAAAACTAATAAGAGAAAATTATTTTTTTTTACTCAAGTAATTAAGCTCTGGAATTCATTGCCAGAGGATGTGGTGAAAGTTATTAGTGTAGCTGCATTTAAAAAAGTTTGGACAAGTGTTATGTTTTGGTATGGATATGAACCCTGGCCCGAGGTGAGAGATGACTCCGCCCACAGGGAGGAGTCCTGTGGATCTCACCGTCAGTAGGCATGGTCTCAGAGTCTTAGGACACAAGTATAAGAGAAACTTTATTTTAAAGAAGAAGGAGCAGAACCTGTGGAGCGGGGAACTGCAGTTAAAAACACAGTTCTTAAGCAAGGGTATGCCCAGGGTGATACCTCAATTGTAATTATCCAGTAGTGACCTGCGGAGCAGGGTACGCCAGGCAGCTTTCTCAGAAGCAAATTCCTCCGATGTGCAGATCCAGTAGTGGCCCGCAGAGTGGGGTACCGCAAGATAGACTTCTCAAGGGTGAAGTAATTACCTCAGGTGTGCATATCCGGTAGTGGCCCACAGCGCGGGGTATGCCGAGGATGACTGAACAAAGATGGTGACGCTGAGGTAGTCAGAGGTACGGAAGCTCAGAAGGTACCTGTAGCAGTTGAGGTAGTAATCTGTAGCGTAGAGTAAGATGAGATGAATCCTGCTGAGGAGAGCTTGGTAGTGGCCCGAGGCATGGGGTACACCACAGAGAATCCCAGCAAGGCTTGGTAGAGTTGAAGTACGAAGGAAGTACTCACATGGCGTGGTTCCAAGGGAAGTCCTGAGAAGTAGAACAAACAGAAGTTCAAAGGTAGGAAGGCCATCCGAGAAGCGGATAGCCTAGGAACATGAAAGAGCCCCCGAAGAGTGGATACTCAGAGTGTTCCCACAGCTACCAGGAACGAGAACCAGTAGTCTAAGAGTAGTGGATTTAGCAACGAGGAAACTCCTTGCTAACTCGTTAGTGCATAGGGACGTTCTGCTTAAGTACAGGTAGCAAGACTATGTCATCTGGAGGGGATGCCCCCGAGGTTCCCACCATGACGTGTACATAGCTGGCCCATGCACTCACATGCCTATGTGACTCTAGAAGCAAGATGGTGGTCGGCAGCGCTCATGCCATCCCGGAAACACTAGGGAGGCCGGCTGTGACTGGCAGAGGCTGTCACTCGTCCAGAATTGATGGTGCAGCAAAAAAAAAAAGAGGTGAGCTTGAGAGGTCGCAGCCATCTGCGACAGACGGGCGCAACAACAATTTCCTGGAGGAAAAGTCTATAAACAATTATTAAGGTAGATATGGGGAAATCCACTGCTTTTACCTGGGATAAGCAGCATGGAATCTATCTTCCCCCTTGGGATTCTACCTGGTACATGTGACCTGGATTGGCCACTTTTCGAAACAGAATATTGGACTTGAAGGACTTTTGGTCTGACCCAGTATGGTGAAACTTATGTTTTTATATCCTTATGGAGAGCCCCCTGCAGAGGATCCTAGCAGTCTGGAGGTACGCCCTGCTTATTATTTCAAATTGGCCAGATTTCTGGGTTAACTAAGCTCCAGGTGAAATGGGGTTTAGGAATTCTTGTTGAGGGTGATCTGACCAGCTGCAACAGGAGAGCAACATAAGTAGTAAATTGATAGGTTTTAATGGTACTACTCATAGCTTTGAACTCATTAATCATAACAATTTTTGTTTGTTTTTGTTGATTCCTAATCTGTTGGCTATCTGTGTCCAGGGGATGAGTGTAATCGAAGATAACAGACTATTTTGACAATCAATTTTGACAGGACAGTCTCTCAGTGAATTCATATTTACTGTTGTGTACTGTGAAATGCTTAAAAAATGCTTAATCTGGGAACTATATTTAGTGCCAACAGTTCCAAGATGGGAAAGGAAACAACTATATGATATTAGAGTTGAGAGAAGGAGGATTTACATGAGGACTCACAGATGTGCTTGAAACTGCCAGAGGGGAGGAGTATCATTTCCAAGCAATTGCCAATTTTAAGTATATAAAAAATGAAAGAAGCTAGAAGATTGATTCCTGGATGTGATAAAGCAGACTGTTCCCTTGGAAATATAAGCTTTTCTCTCTATCTATCTGTCTATCTATATATAGTTAATATTTTGAGGCAGTGAGCCATTATTTTAATTAAATACTATATATAAGGCATATAATATATAAAGTGCTAATGTAGTGTATACAAAAGTGAACAATGTAAAAAAGCACTAATGAAAAATTAACACATTTTTCCTAAATACACCTAAACTATTTCATATTTAAAAATTTAAATTAAACTATATAATCATTCAAAATTTTTATATACTCTGAGGAAGATTTTAAAAGCCCGGTACATACATCAATTAGCGGATCCATGCACCAGTAAGGCTTAGTCACACCCACCTAATTTTAAAAGCTGCCCAGATGTGCACATATCTCTCGTTGTGTGCACATCTCAAACGTTTTCAAAAAAGGTTGGGGCATGAGCATGGACCGAGCGGGACATGGGCATTTTGGGGTGTGGCTAAGAGATTGCGTGTAAATATTTATTCACCTGGGTACTTGCCCGGAACCCTTACCACGTAAGTTTTCTTCTGTTATAAAGGAGGTGTAAGTTGAAAAATAAAAGAAGAGCAATTTCTTTGGGGTTTAAAGGGCTTAGAGTATCTGGAAGGAGTACAGACTATTAAACCAGGGGGTTTGGAGGACCTAGCTCTTAATTGTGTGACTAGGTGGATGTACTGGTGAAACTGGCAATGGCGTGGATGTGGGCCCCTTTTAAAATTCCTGGACTTATGTGGTAGAAGCAGGATTTATGTGACTAGGGATTTATATGCCCACTTAAAATTGGGCGCACATGTGCACATGGTCAAGCTATTTTATAATATGCATGCATATACACGAGCAAGTTATAAAATGGCCTTATATCTGGGCGCTCACTGATATATACATGTCAAAATGTGCCTCTGTGCCAGTTTGAAAGTTACCATCATAAAGTGCAATAATCATACACCAGTAATCTACTACAATACAACGTTCCATAAATAAGATTTCATAAGACATATCTTTTTGGAATAATGTCCATAAACAGGTCTCAATAAGCAAATATAACCCATCAGCCAGGGTTCTCTCTAGCTAACAAATTAGATCAGAATGCAACTATCAGTACTGCATATCATATAGTCTAAGAAAATTTTCCAAAGAAATCTCCAATGTGATGTCTATGTTGCGTTGGAGGTGGATTCTTGGGCTGAGATGGGGTTGACGCAACCCGTAGGCAAGGACCTATGGGTCCCCACCATCTGCAGGTGGAGTGGGCTGAAGCTAGAGACCACTTGAGCTTCACCTATACCAGCCCTCGTTCCACTTGGGTTGAGCCTTTGGGTGCTGGGGCTGGCGGGTGAGCCTCGAGGTTAGTTAGTAACAAGAAGTGGTTGAGCCCAGAGACAGCAGCCGGTAGATGGTGTAGTCCTACCCTGGACTGGATTCAGTACTGGAACTCAGGCACCAAAGGAACAACAGGTAACTGGAGGCGCTCAAGCAAAGAAAGGCCGAAGCCTTGAAAGTCCACGTCCAGAGGATAGGCGAGAGGAGGCATCACTGACAGGCTAGACTCAGAGCCGGCGGCAAGTGGAAGTCGTGGCAAGCAACGTAGAACTCTGGACACAGAAAGGTCTGTAGCGTAGTCAATCAAGGCAATGGTCTGGGCACGGAGAAGGCAGGCGTAGTCAATCAAGGCAATGGTCAGGGCATGGAAATAGGCTGAAGAGTAGGTGTAGCAGAGCTTCGGGGCTGGAGACGAGCTGAAGAGTAGTCAGGCGTAGCAGAAGTCCGGGGCAGGAGACAGGCTGAAGAGTAGTCAGGCGTAGCAGATGTCAGGGCCTGGAGAGGGGCTGAAGAGTAGTCAGGCATAGCAGAGGTCCGGGGCTGGAGACGAGCTGAAGAGTAGTCAAAGCTGAGTCGAAATCCAGAGTCAGTCTAACACATAGATGAGACAGAAACGAGGAAGACAGGAACCGGGAACCACAGGAATCAGGAACACGAAGTAGAGAAGGATCTCTATCAGCAATGAGTACTCAGAGTATGATGAGACCTGCTGCAAAGGCAATGCTATGGAGCGAGGCCTGAGCTTTTATACGCTGAAGAGTCTGACGTCAGCATCCTGGGCTGCGGGCCCTATAAAAGAACTAGCGATGTGCACGCGCCTAGGGAGGGGTGCAGCACCAATGGTGGCATCTCTCTGCGGGCTATTTGGAGAGGCCCGACGAGCAAGGACATCTTGGCTGGCAACACTGGGGACCATGGCAGAGTCGGAGGCACTGGAGGCGACCCGAGGTCAGAGCTGGCGGCCCACCGCCGTCAGTGAAGAGGAACCAGGGGCTTGAGTCCGCATGAGAAGGTGAGAGGACCACGCCGCGGGTCTGCTGCGGACGGCACGCATAATAGTAATCCCCCTTTACGCTCCCCTCTTGGAGGTCGGGGTTTGCCTGGATGGGCATGATGGTTAATTTAAGAGGAGGGTCTTATCCAGGATGTTTCGAGCTGTTCCCATGAATTCTCTTCAGGTCCATATCCCTCCCAGGAGAGGAGGTATTCCCACCGGCATCCCCTACAGCGGACATCTAGGACTTCATGGACCTTGTATGTCATATCTGTTTCTGCCACCAAAGGAGGTGGTTCAGAGGCTTTCCAGGCAGGCCAGGATAGGCATTCTTCCAGATCCCCTTTATACCAACATAAGAATGGTTCCCAAATTTTCATATGCTGGACCACTTTATCAGTCTGCATAGCCCTAATATAATACCAATAATGCACCGTCCATAGTCTCATGATAACAGACTGTGCTGCAAGAGGCAAGTCCTTGTGCCAATGAGCCACCAATTCCTGACGTGCCGCACTGATCACTTGGTGAATTAAGATTCTTGCAGATAAAGGCCAGGCCACCGAATAGTCCAAAAGCAGGCAGACCTCCGGTTGGAAAGAGATTGTGATTTCCAGCATATGAAATATGTTTGCTATCCACTTCCAATAGGGCACAACCTTTGGGCACTCCCACCATATATGTAGGAAGGTACCTTCTTGATTACAAGTAATTTTAAGGGTGTAAGATACTAATGAGAAAGCAATTTAAAATTTGTTTCCATAACGTTAGCTGAAATAGAGCGTTTAGTAAGATTAATAAAACATTGTTTCCATTGGGTAATATTCCAGTGAAGGTCCAAGTCTTGTACCCATGCAGATTGATAGCGGTTAAGGGCAGAGGGTTGCCATCCTAGTCATGTATACATTTTTGAGATGATCCCTCTAGTGCATGCAGTGGAAAAGCATATGTTCTCAAAATCAGTCCTTGCCCTCATCACATTGTCCTTGTTACGGGAGTCCTAAAAACAATGGTGCAATTGCAGATAGTGATAGCATTCAGTATCAGGTAACCCATAGTGCTGTTGTAAGTCCACAAAGGGGATTATGTTTGAATCCTTTATCAGTTGCCCATAACACCGAATCCCCCATTTACTCCATGTAAAAAATGAATCTCCCATGTGAACAAGTAAGTACCCATCTTTATATAGGTCTATAGGTAACAATGGTGTAACTAATCCTTTACTAGTCAGGGTAGATCGACATTTATTCCAAATCTTCAGAGTTATCATTGTGAATGAATTGTCAATGTCCCTCTCTTTGTCTTTCATTGGGAGCCCCCATACTCTTTGATACATGGAAGCTTCTCTCCCTGTTAATTGCTCTATAATTACCCATTGTTTTTGAGTCTGGCCCACAGACCAGTCTGGTATTACTCGGAGTTGGGCTGCTTGATAATATTTGAAAAAAATTTGGGACAGCTAACCCACCCTCATCTTTAGGTCGATAAAGGACCTGACATGCAATGCATGGAGGCCTCCTGCACCATATAAAGTGAAATACCCTGGCATGTAGAGCCTTCAGAAATTTGGTTGGTAATTCTATTGGGAGCGTCTGGAATAAATATAGCCACCTTGGTAGCACATTCATTTTCATGACCGCCACTCTCCTCATCCAGGAGAGCATATAGGGGCCCCAGATCTTTAGTCATTTTTGCCATCAGGGGAGTGTAATTTAAGGCAAAAAGCTGCTGCCAATCCGCGCCCAAGTGTATTCCCAGATATTTTATACTGTGAGAGGTCCATTTAAAAGGGAAATGGTCCTAAATGCAGGAAACCTGTTTTGTGAGCGAGACATTCAAGATCTCAGTCTTTGTCATATTAACTTTAAAGCCCGAAATTGAACTAAAGGTATCTAATTCCTGTACCAGGACGGGTAGAGTAAGTTGGGGGTATGCAACCGAAAAGAGAATATCATCTGCGAATAGTGAGATTTTGTATTGGGCATCCTCTATGCCAATCCCTTTGATATCCACATTCTGTCTAATGGTAGCTGTCAGTGGTTCCATGAAAAGGGCGAATAAGAGGAGGAACAAAGGGCAACCTTGTCTGGTTCCCCATCCTAGTTCAAACGTAGGAGAGTAAGAGCCATTGACCTTTTTACAGGCCTTGGGAGAGGAATACATAGCCGCTAGCCAAGTCCTAAAATTGTCCCCCAATCCAACCTTTCTTAGAACACTAAACAGGAATCCCCAATGAACCCTGTCGAACGTTTTCTAGCGTCTACCGCCATTAGAACAGATGGGATCTAGTGTGCTCGGGCTTTCCACATCAAATTAACAACTTTACGTAAATTTTTGCTTTGCTTGTCTACTCGGTATAAACCCCGACTGATCTGGGTGTATGAGCATCGGCAACATTTTATTTAACCTACTAGCAAGAATTTTTGCCAACATTTTCAGATCCAAATTAAGGAGGGATATGGGTCTATATGATCCACGAGCAATTTATCTTTTCCCGGTTTAGGTAATATAGTACTACCTGCTAGGTCCATAGATAAGGGCATTGATGGATTACGGAGAAGGTCATTATATACCAATTTTAAGTGAGGAATAAGAAGTTCCTGAAATGTTTTATAGAAAAGTCCAGAATAGCCGTCCAAGCCTGGGGCTTTATGAGGCTTAAGAGTAGGTATGGCGTAAAAAATCTCCCCTTGAGTTATGGGCCCATCTAGTGTTTTCAATTGCTCTTCACTTAGGGATGGCAATTGTATCCCTTTTAAGTAAGTACCAATGTCACTATCAGAGATTGGATGTTCATTGGTATATAATTCCTTATAAAATTGTACAAATCTGGTTCTGATGTGCTTATTATCTAGAATATAATGGCCGAAGGGATCCTTAACTTTTAGGATATTTATTTATTTAAAAGTATTTATATACCACTTTATAAAAAATAAATTTGTCAAAACTGTTTAAATTAATTAAAATAAAATTTTTAAAAAGAACAATCAAGTTAAATTAAATTAAAATATACATAAAATTAATTAATAGCTGGAAAAAGTTCTGGCTTGAAAATAAATCAAACTAATTACTCAAAATAAATAAAGGATTTGTTGCCATGGGACTTACTATTGCAAGGGAAAGGGAGGAAGGGGAGGGAGGGGCATGAGAAGAAAATTGATGACGTAACTAATCGAAAAGGAATAAAAAGTGGTGGAGGGAATGGAGGGGGAGAGAGTGGAATGAGTAAGGTGAATGAGGCGATAGAATGAGATGAGTATTATGTTTGATCTTGAGTAAGTGTTTGAAATGCGAGTTGGAACAAATGGGTTTTGAGTGATTTTTTTGAAATGAGAAGGATTTGATATTGACCGGAGAGGGTTTGGAAGTGAATTCCATAGGATAGGACCGGCTACCGAGATAGCTCTCTTTCTGGTAACATCTAGTCTGGCTTGTTTGGGTGAGGGAATATCTAGGAGATTTTGAGTAAGTGATCTTAAATGTCGTGTAGGTTTGTAGATCCGTAATAATGAACAGAGCCAAGTGGAAGTTGGATTGTGAATTAAACCATGGATAGTGGAAAGAATTTTGTATTTTATCCTAAACTTTATGGGGAGCCAGTGTAATGATTGGAGAATTGGAGTGATGTGGTGGTGTAAAGGAGTCCTAGTTAGTATTCGAGCTGCACTATTTTGGATTAGTTGAAGAGGGTATAGTGAGGAATCTGGTAGTCCTAGATAAAGAGCATTGCAATAATCGAGTCCGGAAAAGACTAGGGATTGAAGAATAGTTCTGTAATCACGGTAGAAAAGTAATGGTCGAAGATGTTTTAAAAGCCGTAGTTTGTAAAATGATTTTTTAGTGAGTGAGGAGATATGTTGTTTCATGGAAAGATCTGAGTTTATGATTATTCCTAGGTTTGTGGCTTGACGAGTTATGGGTATAGTGGTGTTGTTTATTGACAGATGTGGTGGTGGACCTATTGAAGAATCTGAGATAGAGGATAAATGTATAATTTCAGTTTTTGAAGAGTTTAATTTTAGCCGGTTATGGGAAAGCCAGGAGTTTATAGTGGATAAGTAGAGAGAGACCAAGGATAGTGTTGCTGACCAAGATGTTTTATATGGGACGTAGAACTGGATATCGTCTGCGTAGATTTTGAATTGTAGATTGAGAGAAGATAGAATGTTACATAACGGAAGGAGGTATATATTAAACAGAATGGGGGATAATGATGAACCTTGAGGGACGCCGGAATTAATGGTATAAGGGGTGGAAGAGTGATGATTGTAATTAACTTGTTGGGGACGATCTGAGAGGAATGATGAGAACCAATTCAAAACTGTTCCTGTAATGCCTATAGATTTTAGACCTGAAATGAGAATTTGATGATCCACTGTATCGAAAGCAGAAGAAATATCTAAAAAAACTATAATGTAATCCGTATATGAATCGAAAGTGCGGAAGAAAGTGTCAAAGGAAGATAGTAAAAGTGTTTCTGTAGAATGTCCCTTTCTAAATCCATGTTGATTAATATGAAGAATATTGTGTTCTGAGAGAAAATCAGTTAATTGATGTAGTACTGCAGATTCTATTAGTTTTGCCAGGGAAGTGAGAGAAGCAATTGGTCTGTAATTGTTAAGATCTGTTGTTTCTTTAGCTTTTGATTTTAAAATAGGTAATATAGAGGTCTTTTTCAAGTTGTGGGGGAATTCTCCGGTTTCTAAGGATTGGTTAACCAGAAGGCAGAGAAAAAAGCAAGCCTCTTGTTTGAGGGCTTTAAAGAAGGTTCCAGAGCATGGATTGTAAGGAGAGTTAGAGGGTTTGTGCTTACTTATGATATTGAGAATGGAGCTTTCTTGAACAGGGGAAAATTGTGACCAAGTGTGGTTGAGGTCTACCTTTCCCTGTGTAGGGTAGGGCAGATTAGAGAATTCCTTTGAGATATTGGATACCTTTGTTTCAAAGTGTTTGGCTATTTTATTGCAAAAGTTAACATCAGAGTCTATGACATTTTCGTTGTGAGAAGTGGTGAGGGATTTTACAATATTAAACAATGCATTAGGGTTACCATTGGCTTTAGAAATTATATTTGTGTAATGAAGATTTTTGGCCAAGTTTATTTCTTTGTTATAATTGCGTAAAGTGTAACGGTATGCGTTTTTTGTTTCAGTGGTTCTAGTGATTCGCCATTTTAGTTCTAGTTTCCTAAGGAGAGTTTTGAGTGTGTAGGGATTTTGTGTACCAAGGGGCATTGGCTTTCTTTCTATTGTTACATTTTGTTGACTTAAAAGGGGCTATGTCATCTAAGGCGTTTGTGATCGCGGTGTTCCAGGATATTACAGTATCATTTATATTAGCTGATAAGATGGTAGGTAGGTTTGGAGAAACTGTTTCTACAAAGGTATCAGTAGTAATGAATTTCCTTTTATGTACTGTCAACTGTTTCTTTGGAGATGTGTTTTTGCTATTATTAATGCTAAGGGAGAAGTGGATTCTATAATGATCTGACCAGGGAATAGGAACAGCTGTAATGTCATTCCAGTTAGGAAAGTGGAAGGAGGGGTTAAAGAATACTAGGTCTAGTATTTGACCTTTAATATGTGTAGGAGTATTTATGAGTTGTTCCCAGCCAAAGCCGGCCATAGAATCTAGAAAGGAATTTGTAGTTATAGAGGGGTTAGTGATGTGTAAATTAAAGTCGCCAAGTAAAATAGTTTTATTTAAGTCTATAGAAAGTGTGGTGATAGTTTCTAGGAAGTTAGAAAGTTCTAAGTTGAGTCAACCAGGTGGACAGTAAATGATTCCTATATTTAGCATTGTAGTGGAAATGAGGAGTATTTCAAATGAATCTGAAAATGTTATCTGCTGTTTTAATTGTCTTGCCAACAACTTGCCTGGCCTGTTACCTTCTATAAAATAGGTTCCCCTAGATTTATCCAGCTTATCAATTATTTCACCATTGAGAATTGTGCGTAGCTCATTCCTCTTTTTGTCCAATTCCCTAAGTGTACGCCCGCCCCCATTGAGCTTATGTTTCTTCCCCAATAGGCTTATTTCCTTAATCAAATCTAGACAGGTCTGATGGGCCGCTTTTTTGATTGCCGCCGCTTTGGCAATCAATTTCCCTCTAATGACTGCCTTAAAGCAGTCCCAAAGTATCCCAGGGGTAACTCCTCCATTATCATTAAGTGAAAAGTATTCTGTAATATCTGCCTGAATGGAGTCACAAACCCTAGAATCAGTAAGTAGGGTGTTGTTTAATCGCCAATATTTAATACCTGATTCAGCCATTTGTATACAGAAGGAGCCATGAAGCGGGGCGAGGTCAGACCACATTATGTCTCTGATCCTTGAGTCTTTACAGCCCAAATACCAAAGTTTACTACCTAGCCACATATCTATGCGGGAATAGGATCCATGCACTCTGGAGAAAAAAGAGTAGTCCCTATCCTTTGGATGCTGTAGGTGCCATATATCATAGAGGCCCCATTGATCCATAAGAATTTTCAGCCGTTCTCTATGCAATTTGGGACCCCACCAGATGGGTTGCTATGATCCAACTGAGGATTCAATATTATATTAAAATCACCTCCCATTAATAGTGGCCCTTAAATAAAATCACTTAAAGATTGGTATAACTGGGTAAAGTAGTTGCCCTGATTGTGATTAGGCGCGTAAACGTTAAGGAGTGTGACAAGAACACTTATCTTTTCTACTATCTATAATCTCCACTTTTAAATCTTTGGCAAACATAATACCTACCCCACTTGTCTTTTTCTCCTCACAGTTAGAAGCTAAATAAATCTGCTGATAACCCCTATCCCATAATAGCCTTTCATCCTTTCGTAGGAGATGTGTTTCTTGGATAAAATAGACCGAGGCCTTATGCGCTTGTGAATCATTAAAGAGCAATTGGCGCTTCCTAGGATGGTTAAGGCCCTTAACATTAAGGGATATGATATGCAAATCAGCCATTGTGGATGTTAAGTGAACTGCCGATTGCTAAGCCCCTCCAATAATCTATGATTTCATGCACCTTTGCATACATGAGTATCCCAATCCGATACACCAGAGACTTTGCCCATTGAACCCACTTGCCCACCCCTCTCCCCCCCTTCCCCTACATGCATCAGTGAGTTTCCCATCCTCACCTTTATTTCTACGGAGGAATGACATCATCCCATGTAGCCCATTCATCGTGAACCTTATAAGAATTGTTGCTGAACTCATTTACATGAAATTCCCCTCCTTTTACATGTTATATCCCCATGGATTATTCCAATCAACCCAGTGGAGTTCAGTCTTCAGTCTCGCTGCAATTGAGTTCTCCCCGGCGTTGGATCCTCTATGCATATGAAGACAAAGAATAAGATAGCGAATTGAAGATGACGCCACAGTACTCGTACTGAACCCGACAGTCTCCAAGTGGAAATACTGGTTCATTCAACGGCATTCCCAGCAGACTCTTTATTGCTCTCTTGTCGGCTCAGGCGCTTCCCGTCTTTGCCATCTGGGAGCTATCACGTTCCCAGTGGGCTGACCCCATTGGCTCTGTGTTTTCACCTTGCTGCCGCAGGAATTTTTCGTCTCCCTCGGAGTTCTCGCCGTGCAGAAGGTCCCACTAATGTGAAACAGTAGACCAAACGGGTACAACCATTTGTATCGCACATTCTCCGCTCTCAAGGTTTCAGTAATACTTTTCATAGCCTTGCGTTCTTGCAGTGTAGCTGCTGAAAGATCATTAAAGATTTGTTGTTTTTGTTTTATTTTATTTATTTATTGAATTTCTCATTAAATTTACAGAACATAAGTTCAGAAAATATAAACAGTATGGTCCTGGTTTTATATACTAATCAAACATTATCATTTAAATCATAGGTAATAAGTTCTCCCAAACTATACTGCATCTTTATAAGCAATCAAGGGGGCAAAATGTACATTAAAGCAGTTATTACAGGTAAATCAATATTAATTTATAATAAACATGATGGCTTCAGAATTAACCAGTGTTATTTACTTTAATACCATACACCCCTCAAAGGCTAATTGGAGTGGGAAACAAGGTATAGACGTAGTTGTTCCGGTTCTCAGAAAATATATCTAGAATTTTGATAAACTAAAATACAATAGCATGGAAACCGGAGCATAAATTTAGCTCCTCTCGCCTGGGCTTCTTCTCTCATGGTTAGAAATGTCTTTCTCTTTATTTGAGTGATCTTGGTAATATTAGGAAATATCTTTCTCACAGGACAAGCAGGATGGTAGTCCTCACATATGGGTGACATCACAGGATGGACCCAATCACGGAACACTTTTGTCAAAGTTTCTAGAACTTTGACTGGCACCTACTGGGCATGCCCAGCATGGCACTAACCCTGCAGCCAGCAGGGTTTCCCCTTCAGTCTTCTTTTTTCCGTGCAGCATTAGTCATGCGGTTAAGGAGCTCTGCAGAGATTACTGACAGGAATTTTCCTCACGGAATTACTGAAAACTTTCTTACCCCACAGGGGTCCCTCCTTCAACTTTTTCAAGCCGCAGTACTCCTGTAAGTTTGTTTTTTTTTACCCGTTTTCGGTCGATTTCCGTCGAGTTTGGCCTTTGCAGCCTACTGGCCATCGACCGTACCGTGGTTCAAATTTTTCAAGGCCATGGCATCTGGGTTCTGTCAGTGCCCATAACAGACCCTCATAAAGTCTGTGAAATGTGTCTTGGATGTGAGCACGATGTCTTGACCTGCACCAAATGTGCCCTAATGACACCAAAGGGTCGCAAGGCCAGAATGGAGAAGATGGAACTTCTCTTCCGTGCTCAAACCCTGATGCCATCCATTGCAATGACATCGTCTGAACTGGCACCTTCCACTTCGCACCAGCATCGACCACCAGCCAGTGACCGTCCAGCGTCTATGACTTCTTGGCCTTCAACTACCTCTACTCCTCCTCAGGACCGAGGGGATCATAGAGAGAAACATTGCTATCGACATCGGAAGTCTCGGACCATCGAGGGAGCAAAATCATCGACCTCGCCATTGTCCGAGCTGCCGTCAAAAAACCCCCATCCACAAAAGGCACCAACCTTTTTCTGCGACCGGGTCACCGAGGCAACCCTCACCCAGATGGGTATCGAGAGCCGCGACTCCGCCTTTAATGGTGGTCCCTCCGGCTATGCCTCTGCCTCCTTCTCCCCTTCCGGAGCCGGGGCTGATTGCTCCAGGTCTCCATGAAGAACTGGACCGGATGGTTCAGGAGGCAATCAACAAGGCAATGCATCGATTCCAAGATCCTCCGGCACCTTTCAGCCACATGAGTGGTCTCTGAACCCTTCAGTGGCGGACTCGACCTTCCAACAATTGGGTTACCCTCATATAGATCTCTTTGCGTCACTTCAAAACCGCAAAGAGAACTTTTGCTCTCTCACTGGCAGCCAACACTATCAGCCACGAGATGCGTTCTCACTCTCATGGACGACCGGTCTCCTATATGCATTCCCTCCACTTCCACTTCTCTCAAAGACTCTCATGAAGTTACATCAGGACAAGGGAACCATGATTCTGATAGCACCTCATTGGACACACCAAAGGTGGTTTCCAATACTTCAGGATCTCTCCATTCGCAGGCACATTCCCTTGGGAAAGGACCCGCTTCCGATCACTCAAAACGAAGGGTGCCTACGCCACCCCAATCTTCAAGCCTTGTCCCTGGCAGCCTGGATGTTGAAAGGTTAATTCTTCAGCCACTTAACCTTTCGGAACTGGTTTCCCGTGTCCTGATCGCTTCACGGAAGCCTTCCACGAGAAAATCCTACCTTTACAAATGGAACAGGTTTAAGTCATGGTGCTCTTCTCAATCCCTTGACCCCTTTACCTGTCCTACCATGAAGTTTCTAGACTATCTCTGGCACTTGTCAGACTCCAGTCTAAAAACTTCCTCTATCAGAATGCACGTCAGTGCGGTAGCCGCCTTCCTGAAAGGTATTGGGGACATTCCTATTTCAGTACAACCCCTTGTAACACATTTTCTGAAGGGCTTGCTTCACCTCAAGCCTCCGCTGCATCCTCCGGCCCCCTTCTTGGGACCTCAACCTGATTTTGGGTTGGCTCATGAAACCACCATTCGAGCCTCTCCAATCCTGTGATCTTCGCTATCTCACATGGAAAGTGATCTTCCTTTTGGCAATCACTTCAGCTCGCAGAGTTAGTGAGTTACAGGCTCTAGTCACCTATCCGCCTTACACTAAACTTCTGCAGGACCAGGCAGTACTCCGCACTCACCCTAAGTTCTTACCTAAGGTAGTATCGGAGTTTCATCTCAATCAATCCATTATACTACCTACCTTTTTTCCCATGCCCCATTCCAGTCCAGGAGAACAGGCTCTGCATACCCTTGACTGTAAATGGGCTCTAGCGTTCTACCTAGACCGTACAGCTGCCCACAAGAAGAGCACTCAATTGTTTGTCTCTTTCCACTCCATCAAATTGGGGCAGCCTGTGAGTAAGCAGACTCTCTCCTCCTGGTTAGCGGACTGCATATCCTTTTGCTATCAGCAAGCGGGCATTCCACTTCAAGACCGTGTTAAAGCACATTCTGTGAGGGCCATGGCGACTTCAGTAGCAACATACGCTTGGTGCCGCTTCCTTACATTTGCAGGGCTGCCACCTGGTGTTCTCTCCATACCTTTACAGCCCATTATTGCTTAGACAAAGCCGGAAGACAAGATTCCATCTTCGGCCAGTCTGTCTTGCGCAACCTATTTACAACTTGACGTACCAACACCCTTTCGCCTGCCCAGTAGGGTTCAGATGCCCTCCGCCAAATTACACCCCAGTCCTAGTGCCCTGCACATCTGGGTACATTTGGTGCATACTCGGACATCCTCAGCTCTGTATTCACCCATATGTGAGGACTACCATCCTGATTGTCCTGTGAGAAAGCAAATGTTGCTTACCTGTAACAGGTGTTCTCACAGGACAGCAGGATGTTAGTCCTGTGTTGGGTGTTGGGTTCATTACGTTTCTTATTTTATTTTTACGCACTTCCTGTAGCTTTTAAACAAGACTGAAGGGGGACCTCTGCTGGTTGCAGGGTTAGTGCACCTGGCACTAACCCTGCACTACTGGTACCCTGCACTACTGGTACCTTTGACTGGCACCTACTGGGCATGCCCAGTAGGTGCCAGTCAAAGTTCTAGAAACTTTGACAAAAGTGTTCCATGATTGGGCTTCATCCTGTGATGTCACCCATATGTGAGGACTAACATCCTGCTGTCCTGTGAGAACACCTGTTGCAGGTAAACAACATTTGCTTTATTGTATAGCCATAGAACTTTTGAAATTGATTACGAAAAAAAGTTCTCAATATTAAGTCTCTTTCTAAAGAATTAGCAAACTGAACAAACAGCATAGCTCTATCTTCTACAACTAATTCATGGGATTTTTCCAAAATGGACATCAAATCCTTTGATACTTCTCCCTTCTCCTCTTGTACTTGCAATCTCACCTATTCTATTTGAGGCAGGTAATACATTCTCACAATTACTGGAAATTCCTTCTCTGGTATCTTAAAAATATTTAGGAGATAACTCTTAAAAAGTTCACAATGAGCTAAAAGTCATTTTGGGAAAATTTAGAATTCTTAAATTATTCCTCCTTAAATGATTTTCAAGATTTTCCATCTTTATCATTTGAACACATTCTGATTTAATCAGGTTATTTTGGACTTTTTGTATCTCTTCCACTTTTTTTTCTAATACAACCATTGCTATTTCAATTTTCTCAATTTTATTTTCCATGACTTGATTTTTTTTGTGATACTTTCTTTCACCATTAAAGTCAAAGTTATTATCAATTTCTCCATGGAAGAAATAGTCCTTAAGATTTCTTCCAAAGTCACTTTAGAACAGTGGCGTAGCCAGAAATGAATTTTTGGCTGGGCCCAAGGTTAACATGGCTGGGCACTAAACAAAGTCTGAGCCATGGAATTCATATTCTTATTGATAAATACTTTCACACACACACACCTGACAATATATTTCTAAATAATCTGCTACAGTTGTTACACTTTTAATATTTTAAACTCAATTACTTCAAGCAGCTACCAATGCTAAACCTAATATATAGTTATGGAAGCATTTCAGTTATACTTAAAGAGATCTCAAGTGCCAGTATCCCATAATTTACAAAGAACCATATACTAGTCTACTATAAAGACATATCTCATCATACATCACAGTATTCTGTGAGATGTTTTAAAACCCTCTGGAATGTTATACCAAAATATTTAATATATATCAATTGAACTCAATCGATTAACCAACGAGTCCACTATAGAATGAATCTAAATACGTTAGGTTATACAGAATTTTTCATTTTATATGAGTAGTACCGATTCTGAAATATAATCATAGGCATGTGACTCTCATACCATCCCGCAAGCTCATTGGCATATCTGCTCTCAAGCCGCATCAGGGATCATCTTTAATCACTGGTCACAATTTTGCCCATGTATTTATGTTGCTAATTTTTACTTTTTGTTCATTTTTTTCTTTTTAGATAAAAATTGTACTTCCCTTGTGAAGCTCATGGAGGGTGATGCCCTTCCAAATTGCTTTTAAATGCAGTCCAGAGTTCAGTTCGACGTGCACGTTTCGCGTCCTGTGCTGCTTCAGGAACCTGTCTGGCTGTATTCGCGTGTGCCAATTTTCCTTCGGTTACACTTTAATATTGCCTCGCGAGCGTGAATTTCGCTTCATCGCGGTCTCGCGATGAAGCGAAATTCACGCTCGCGAGGCAATCTGGACTGCATTTAAAAGCAATTTGTAAGGGCATCACCCTCCGTGAGCTTCACAAGGGAAGTACAATTTTTATCTAAAAAGAAAAAAATGAACAAAAAGTAAAAAATTAGCAACATAAATACATGGGCAAAATTGTGACCAGTGATTAAAGATGATCCCTGATGCGGCTTGAGAGCAGATATGCCAATGAGCTTGCGGGATGGTATGAGAGTCACATGCCTATGATTATATTTCAGAATCGGTACTACTCATATAAAATGAAAAATTCTGTATAACCTAACGTATTTAGATTCATACCAAAATATTTACCATAATTGAGCAAATGCCTTATTAATCTGTATTAATAAAACAGATAAATACCTTTGAAGACATCTTTTCCTTTCCTATGGCTCAACTATTTAGTTTTAGTCTTCCTCTGATATTGACATTTGCTGAATAGAGTCCAGGGGCTCCTGACATTCATCCCCATTTCTTTATAAAGGAGGAACAGAAAAAAGACTGTTCTGGATAAAGAGATGTCTTGAAGGTGGTCACACCCTTTGGCTGACCGCTGGGATGTATCCTTAGCAGTGTGGAGAGGATAACTGGGTAGACAGGAGAAAAAGGCTATTCAGCCCTGTCATTTACTAAGCTATCATCATGTAAACATACTCTGCATCCACAAATAAGATTGATACAGTTGCCTACATGCTAGTAAAAAAAACCTCACGTTGGGCACACACACAGAACCGACCTTCACCAAAGCACAGAAAAACCACACATTATAAATATGGAGATAGAAACTGGAATGGAAAACCAAAAAAAGCCACTCTGCATGCAGTGCAAACCTGGAGAAATGGAAATAGAAATATAGCACCTAACACAGTCCCAGGATCTGCAATAATGCACAGAAACTATCCTGCACAAAGTTACACCTGTATTATGGAACATATAACAACCTTATCTATGAAAAGGCAACACTACAAATATTAAATCAGGTCCTAAACACTAATACACCTCCTATTAGGAAAACAGAACAAGCCAAGCTGCTATAGAGCTCCATACAGAAATAACTGTAAAACTATATTAATAAATGTTTCAAAACAGCTGATGAACAGAACAACATCCAACAAAACTCATAAAATTATTAAAAATTGTCCAAATATCAATAAAATATTTCAAAACAGCAGGCACATCACATAATACTCAATAATTAAAATGGCAGTCAATCAAGAAAAATAAACTTAAAATGCCACCTCTACTTACCATTTCCAGCCACTCTCCTACTCCTTTCCCTTGAAAGCACATAGCAGGAGCAGCAGCGGCTGCTGAAGCTCTGTCCTTATGGTCCTCTTCTTTAGGGCCCACAAGTCACACACACAGGGCCGGTGCAAGAGTATTTGGCACCCTAGGCGAACCTTCAGTAATGCAACCCCTCCCCTGGATAACGTATTGGCAGCAGCTCCGGCACAGCGCCCCCTCCTTTGGTATTGGATTTGTTGCAGGACCTCTTGTGCTGGTGGAAGTTTGCAACCCCCCCCCCAAAAAAAAAATTGTGGCGCCCTAGGCCACCGCCTAGTTTGCCTAATGGAAGCACAGGCCCTGCACACACACACACACCACTTAAACCCTACGATCTGTCTCTCACACACACCCCAGTCACCTCCCTGCCCAGTCTCTGTCTCTCACACACACTTTGCTTAGAGCCCCAATGCTGTGTTCCCCTTTAATTTTGCAGTGGCAGATTTCCTACTGCTGCCGCTGCCTTCTCAGCTGCACTGAAGCAGCAAACATTTATTTTAGAAAAATATGCCACAGCACTCAAGCCTTTCTTCTGGCTGTCAGGATATCCCTAGACTCCCGCGGCCCCCTATCTGCCTGCTTTTATGGCCGCTGGGAGCTCCAATTGCCCCATCTGAAATCATCATGGCTGAGTACCACTTTTATTTAAATGAGGTTGTGCCGCGCTTACTGGGGGAAGGAGGAGACTCCCCGGAGCAACCGGCCTCTGCATGCTCGCTTTGGGGAATCCCTACTCTATCGTGGTTCCTGGCGTGGCTGGTCTCTTTTCTTTGTGGCTCACCGCATTTCAGCACTTCCAGCCCATGGCTTGAACACTGCCAATCCTCCCAGCCGGATGCCCCCCTTCTTCCTGCCCCACCGGCCAATCAGAGGCTTCCTCCAACTGGCAGGAAGAAGGGAGGATGCTTCCAATTGGCCCGCAGGGGCAAGAAGAACTGAGGAGGCTTCCGATTGGCCCACGGGGGCAAGAAAAAGGGAGGAGGCTTCCGATTGGCCCGCAGGGGGAAGAAGAACTGAGGAGGCTTCCGATTGGCCCACAGGGGCAAGAAGAAGGGAGGAGGCTTCCGATTGGCCCACGGGGGCAAGAAGAAGGGAGGAGGTTTCCCATTGGCCCGCGGGGGCAGGAAGAAGGTAAAGGGAAGTATTACTGGGGCTGTGGGACACTGGGAGCCGCAACACACCAGCTGGTTTTTAAAAAAAAAATTTCTCCCTTGGGTGCCTGCTGATGCTGCCTGCTTTTGATTAGCTGCAGTGTCTTGCAAAGAAATTTGGGTGGGCCTGAATGGAAAGTGGGTGAGCCACTGCCCACCCAGGCCCACCTGTAGCTACGCCACTGCTTTAGAAGGATTAATTTTAGAGACTTCACATACCACTTGTATATCTTCCTCCAACCCTCCTTCCTCTGAGGGTTTGACTCCTTCTCCGACTTGATCCTGTGATTCAGTGGGTTGACTTCTGGAGCCCTCTGAACCTGGGCTCACTGAGGGCTGTGCTTTACCAGCACTCCCTCTCTGGATGTCCACATCCGAAGCCGATTTTCTTCCCAGGAGCGATGCTGTAATCTGCTCGGACTCCAAACTCCCGAACCGCTGTTCTGGAGTAACTGGTGCGTCAGGGCTTAGCGATGTTTCAGTGGCCTGCGGGCTCAGCGTCTGCTCACCGCTGACTCCCCCAACGGCCCCTCCCTCTGGCGTCGAATACACTGGTCCGGCAAAAGCCTCCTCTATCCGGGGCTGTCTCATAGTCAGGATAGGAGTGGAGGTAAGCTCTTTTATCTTTGCTTTACGCTTTGTATGTGGCATGGTATACCACAATTTGAAAAAAGAAAGAATTTAAGTATGAAATATTAAAGCAAAGAAGGAAATGAGTATCTGCTCTGGAGCTCAGCTTTTGCCGTTCATTCCTGCGCGACCATCTTACCCAGATCATTAAAGATTTGAATCGCCAATCTGTGCCACATGATATTCCCTAGTGTACGCGCCTTGCTCATAATCTGTTCCTTAACCGGGAAACTATGTAAACAGGCAAGGATGTCCCGGGGCTTATTGTTAGATGGTTTTCCCAGTGCTCTATGTGCCCAGTTTATGGCTATACTCTGTTCATAGGGCTGCTGAGCCTCAGTGCTGAGTATGGCCTTGCAAATGTCCTGGACCTGTCCTGCATAATCAGTTGTTCCTTCTGCCTCAGGGCTTCCTCGGATTCGTATGTTGTTTCTTCTGTGCCTGTTTTCCAGGTCCTCAAGTTTGTTAGCCATTTCCTCGGTCACTTGTTATAACGCGAGTAGTTCTTTGGCTTGCTGCGTGATGGCTGCGGCATGGTCATCCGTGATCTGCTTCACTGCATTCACCCTCTCACCAATCTCCTTCACCTCGATTCACAGGGCTCCCATCATTTCTTTGATTTCCATCTTAAGTGCTTGTATAACTTCTTGTTTTATGTCTTGAAGTTACATCTTAAGCTCCTGCTGCGTGGGGCTGTGTGCTTCTCTCAGCTCACCCAAGGCCTCAGCTGTCTGTGCAGGCCCCGATACCATGATACCTTCTTCCCCTGAAGTCGGCATTTTCAGAGCCGCTGAGTTCCCACTGTAAGAGAACTCAGCCAAGTCTACCGGGCGCCGCTGGGTTGACATCCGCTTTACCGACACCTATCCTCAAAAAAGGAGCGTCTGGAGGGTGATTTCACTAATTATTTTCTTTTTTTTTTTTTAATTCTTTATTTCTTGATTTTCACATTTCAGTATACAGAAACAAATATTTCATATCATACAAAATAAACCTTGAATGCACTATTTAAAAAAATACAATTATCATTGTATATCTGAAATTTAAAAATTTGGCTAATCATCAATAAAGAAAAAACATTAGAGACTTGAAAGAAAAATTAGGATCCATAGGAGATTGACAAACTAAGAAAACATTATTAATATGTAAGCTTACATAGTTTATCTGAGTTATTTACTAAATCGCCTCATAATATATGCTCAATACTCTGTAACATCTCCTCAGATGGCATTATATTAGGCACTGGTGTTGCTGCAATAGGCTATTGAGCGTCAATAAACTGTTGAAGTTGTTCAGTTTGGAAGAAAACATATTCATATTCCCCTTTTTTGACCTCACATCTGCAAGGATATCGCAGAAAAAAGGTAATGCCTAATGCTATTACCTTTGATTTTAACAAAAGAAACTCTCTGCGCCTTATCCTTGTTATGGGAGCCAAATCTGAGTACATTTTTACATTCTGACCATGAAATGAAGTAGGAAACTTCTGGAAATATTTTTTCATTAAATTGCTTATATCTTTAGCTACAACAAAGGAAACAAGTAAGGCATTCCTATGATTCACTTCAAGGGACGAATCTTCCAAAAAATTGGTAAGATTAGCCGGTATTGGAGATTTTTTAAAGAAAAAATGACACATATTTATAGATGGAATTTCTTCCTCTGAAAAAGCCAATACTTCTTTAAGATATCTTTTAAAGGAACTGTGTGGAGACTCACCCAAAACCTGGGGAAAATTGCTAATTCTAATATTTAAATGACGAGATCTATTCTCCAATAATTCTATACGTTGAGATGTCGCTACTTGGTCTTTAACGACCATAAAATTTAATTTCTGAATAGACTGTATATTTTTCTCATTTTCCTTTACCTTCCTAGATATTTCATCATATTTTACTAAATTAGATTGTACATTCTTTTGAAAATCAGAAGAGATTAAGTCCACCTTTTTTTCCAATCTTATAACTGTAGTGCTCATACTTTTCACCGCATCCCAGATTGCCTCGAGAGTTACCTTTTCAGGCCTTGTTGTCATTTGCTCCAGTTCTTCAAAATTCGAGGACAAAGCACCCACCTGCCCTGTCTCTTCTTCCTTATCCAGGATAGGAGATTGGGCTAGCTGTTCCTCATTGGTGCGTTGGACCGGAGGAGGTCTAATATCTGGGCTAAGGGACGCCTCTTCCAAGGAACTTCTTGTATCTCCTACCAAGGAAGCTCCAACGGGATCCTCGGTTACCTTATTCCCCAGCTGAATCAAAAATTTCTGGATTTCCAGCTGCGTTGAGGTAGAGGGCACAGGCTCTGGAGGGTAAACCCGAATTTTCCCCTTTCTCTTTGCAGGCATGATAGCATTGAAAATCAGAAACTTTTTCACTATGACGCTGTTTCTTTGATCCTGAGTTAAAAAGGAAAAATCAAATTTCAAAGTTCTCTACTGAAAGTCTAAATCAGTCGAAATCGGGCAAAGTCGCGCGCGCGGCTTTGGCGACACGCCGGCAGGAGGGTGCAATTTAAACTCGATCTCCCGGCGCCTCCTTGTGACGTCGGGGGGGACCCGGCGTCGACTGTCCTAGGCAAAACAGGCAAAAAGGGAGTTCAAACTTTACCGCAAGCAGTCTCAGGAAGCCTCTCTATTTTCATTTTTAATCTTCAGCTACACGGAGCTGAGGAATCAGGCGGCCATTCACCAGGGCTGATGTCACTTCCTCCTATTCCCATAGCATTTTAAGGGCATCTGCAGTAGTCTGTGCCACAGGGGACAGCACTGATAGAGGTATGGGTAATGGTGATCGTGGTTGTTTCCTATAGATGACTGAAAATGGAGACGTTCCAGTAGCAGTGTAAAACTCTGCCCAGAACAAGAGGTCTGACCAATTATCTTGTTGGTCCTTGATATAAGCGCGCAGAACGGCCTTCAAGGAGAACATCATGCCGGCCCTATCACAATCCTTCGAGCCTGAAGGAGAACATCATGCCGGTTTACATTGTAACAAATTAACAAGAGAGTGAAATACAATAAACAGGGATGGGGAAGGGGGGAGCAGCAATGAAGGAGGAGAGAGGACAGCAGTAGGAAAGATAGGGAAAGAGAGAAATTTGATAGGAACAATTGAAGAATATAAATTAACAATAGACAATATCAGCCGGATTTTAAAAGGGTTACGCGCGTAACCCTTTTAAAAGCCCCCTGCGTGTAAGTCCTGGGGCTTCGCAAGGGGGCGTGTCGGGGACGTGCTGGGTGGGCGGCGCGATTTTCGGGGCGTGTCGGGGGCGTGGTGCCGGCCCGGGGCGTGGTCGAGGCCTCCAGACCAGCCCCTGGGTTGGGTGATGGCGCGCCCAAAGTTACATCTGCCTCCGGCCGGCGTAACTTTGCAAACAAAGGTAGGGGGAAGGGTTAGATAGGGCCGGGGGGGGGGGGGGTGTTAGGTAGGGGAAGGAACGGGAAGGTGCGGGGGGGGTAGAAGTAAAATTCCCTCTGAGATCACTCTGATTTCGGAGCGGCCTCAGAGGGAACGGGCAGCGTGAGCAGGGCTCAGCGTGCGCAAGTTGCACAAATGTGCACCCCCTTGCGTGCGCCGACCCTCGGATTTTATAAAATCCGGCGTACTTTTGTTCGCGCACGCATAGATTTAGAAAATCTACCCCTTGATGTACAGGTGGGCTGGTAGCTACCAGACCATTGATGGCAGTGAAAGGGAGAGGTGGGGGGGGGGGGGGGGGGGGGGGGAGAGAAGGTGGCAGATCCATGATGAAATCCGTAGACAGGTGAATCCACAGTTCTTTGGGTGCTGGAAGTGGTTGTAAAAGATCCCAAGGTCGCCTGACCGGGGGTTTTTGCTGTGCGCATACGTTA
The DNA here is from genome assembly GCF_901001135.1 of Rhinatrema bivittatum. NCBI lineage: Eukaryota > Metazoa > Chordata > Amphibia > Gymnophiona > Rhinatrematidae > Rhinatrema > Rhinatrema bivittatum. The sequence continues at coordinate 281,428,693 of NC_042619.1, read as the reverse complement.
CAGGATTCGACATACGCTTTCGCGTCGGAGACCAAAGTAGGCCACCAGAAGAACCGCTGGAGCAGTGCCACAGTTCTTGCTTGTCCTGGGTGACCACAAAATTTAGAATCATGAGCCCAGTGGAGAACTCTCTCGGAGCCTTCGGGGCACGACAGTCTTTCCAGCAGGAACTGGATGAGTGGCAGAAAAACCAATACAAGCCGGATCGATTATATGAGTCAGCTTGTCTAGAGTATCTTCGGGCTCGAAGGATTGTGATAGGGCATCTGCCCAGAGATTCTTATCGGCTGGGCGATAGTGAAGTTCGAAATCGAATCTGGAAAAGAACAAGGCCCATGGAGCTTGACGGGCATGGAGACGTTGTGCTTGACTCAAATGTTCCAGATTCTTATGATTGGTGAACACAGTAAATTTGTGTTGTGCACCCTTTAGCCACGGGCGCCACTTTTCGAGAGCCGATTTTATGGCGAGCAGCTCATGATCCCTGATGCTGTAATTTTGCTCTGCAGATGAAAATTTACAGGAGTAAAAGGAACATGGAACTACGGTACCAGAGGTGGAACGTTGACTGAGGATGGCCACAGCCCCAATGGCGTCAACTTCGACTAAGAACGGATGAGTCAGGTTAGGATGGTGCAGACAGGACCCCTTCTGGAAGGCTTCCTTCAAACGATGAAAGGCAGCCAATTTCATGTGTCTTGGCCTTTATGGGTCAAGGTGGTCAATGGAGCAACCAGGGTAGAATAGTGTGGAATGAAGTGATGATAGTAGTTGAGGAATCCTAAGAAGCGCTGAAGCACTTTGAGGCCCACTGGCTGTGGCCAATCCAGGATTCCCTTTAATTTGGCTGGATCCATAGAAAAGCCTTGCCGAGAGATTATATAACCAAGATAGGGCATTTGTCAAACTTCGCAAACAGATGGTTTTCATGAAGCCGCTGGGGAACGGTTTGGAAGTCGGTGCGATGAGTCTCGAGGTCTTTGGAAAATACGAGGATATCATCCAGATAGACCACGACTTTAGTGTACAGTAGATCTCTGAAGATTTCGTTCATCATTCATTGGAATACTGCAGGCGCATTTCAGAGGCCAAAGGGCATCACAAAGTATTTGTAGTGCCCATCTTGGGTGTTAAAGACAATTTTCCAAATGTCATTGGGACAAATTCTCACCAAGTTATACGCCCCGGGTAAATCCAGCTTCGTGAATATGGAGGCATCCTGGAGGCGGTCTAATAATTCGGAAATCAATGGAAAGAGGTATTTATCCTTACGGGTGATAGCATTTAGGCTGTGATAGTCAATTCACGGCCTAAGCAACCTGTCCTTCTTGATCACAAAAAAGAATCCCGCCCCAGCGGGAGACATAGATGGGTGAATGAATCCCTTTGCAAGATTCTCTTGAATATATTCCATCATTGCCTTTGTCTCGGGCAATGACAGGGGATAGGTGTGTCATCAAGGAGGCGTGGTTCCTGGAAGGAGGTCTATTGGACAATCAAACCTTCTGAGAGGCGGAAGGAGGTCGGCCTTTTGTTTAGAGACCACGTCCTCAAAGGCTGCATATGAAGCAGGTATGCCAGAGAACATAGTAGCCAGAGGGACCACAGGAGATGGTATCACTTTCCCGAGGCAGGACTGGTGATAGGCGGGACCCCATTCCACCAGTTGGAGCGAAGCCCAGTTGAATTGAGTGCTTCTGTAGCCAAGGAAGTCCAAGCACTATAGGATGGATGGATTTATCCAACACTAGTAGTTCGAGTTCCTTAATGTGTAAGGCTCCAGTACATAACTGGACAGGTTCCGTAGACAAGGAAATTCGGCCGGGTAACGGCTCTCCTTAGATAGAAGTTATGTATAGTGATGTATCAAGTAAGCAGGTTTTTATGCCCAAAAGCTGAACAAGGACCTTAAGAATAAAATTACCTCCTGCTCTGGAATCTATCAGAGCAAGAACCGGGAAGGACCGGGAATCCCAGATCAGAATAACAGGAACAGATAACTGGCGAGGCTGGAGAAGTTGCATCCAAGTTCAGGACCCCTACTGAACTCGGGCCAAGGAGTTTCCCGGACGGATAGGGCAAGTCTGTAGATGGTGGCCAGGTGCTCCGCAATACAGACATAGACCGGTTTGTCTCTGCTGGAGGCGCTCTTCCGGTATCAGCCGCCCACGATCCAACTGCATGGGTTCTTCCATCTTGACCACTCTGACATCACTGCAGGAAGCAGGGTTGGTAGTAGGTGGTGAAAGGGAATGAACTTGCGAAGGCTTCTTGGGCATCCAACTCTCCCGGTGACGCTCTTGAAGATGATGGTCGATTCAGCGTGCCAAGTCTATAAGGTCCTTCAAACAGGAAGGGAGCTCCCCTGCAGCCAGCTCATCTTTCAGCTGCAGAGAGAGTCCATCCAGATAGATAGCTCGGAGGCAGTCTTCCTGCCAAGCGAGCTCAGTAGCCAAAGTCCGAAACTCAATGGTATAATCAAAAAGACTTCTTTGTCCTTGACGGAGGTGGTGCTTGCCCCATGACATGTCACCCAGGATCATCAAAGCTTTGTCTGAATACAGCCACAAACTGAGCCAATTCCTTCAACAAGGAGTCCGAGCATTCCCACAAGGGAGAAGCCCAGGGCAGCGCCTTTCCTTCAAGACAGGATAGGATGAAAGTGACTTTTATCAAGTCGTCCTGGAAGACAGAGGGCTGCAGAGCGAATTGCATATAGCATTGGTTAATGAACCCTCTGCAGAGTCTGGAGTCGCCATTGAAGCGTGGAGGCACTGGAAGTACCAACAAGGCTCGAGGCATCGATGGAGATGGCTGTGGATGAGGAGGAGCAGGAAGAGGAACCGGATTATTCATAAGGGCATCAAGCCGTGCATGAAGATGATCCATGGAGGATCAAGGAACTGCTGCTGTTCTTGTACCTTGGAGGCCAGGCCTGGAGGGCATGCGGCTCCACCAAGTCCATGGCCTTTGCAACCTGTTGCATTTGAGGTGGACCTTTGGGCTGAGGTGGGGTTGACGTAATCCGTAGGCAAGGACCTACGGGTCCCCACCATCGGCAGGTGGAGTGGGCTGAAGCTAAAGGCCACTGGATCTTCACCTATACCAGTCCTTGTTCCCCTCGGGTTGAGCTTTTGGGTGCTGGGGCCGGCAGGACTTAGGTGGGCCTTGAGGTTAGTTAGTAAAAAGAAGTGGTTTCAGCCCAGAGACAGCAGCCAATAGAAGGTGTAGTCCTACCCTGGACTGGATTCTGTACAGGAACTCAGGCACCAAAGGAACAAAAGGTAACTGGAGGCACTCAATGAAGGAAAGGCCAAAGCCTTGTAAGTCAACATCCAGAGGATAGGCGAGAGGAGGCGTCACTGACAGGCTAGGATCAGAGCCGGCGGCGAGTGAAAGTCGAGGCAAGCAACGTAGAACTCTGGACACAGAAAGGTCTGTTGTGTAGTCAATCAAGGCAATAGTCAGGGCACGGAGAAGGCAGGCGTAGTCATAAGAACATAAGAAATTGCCATGCTGGGTCAGACCAAGGGTCCAATAAGCCCAGCATCCTGTTTCCAACAGAGGCCAAAGCAGGCCACAAGAACCTGGCAATTACACACACACTAAGAAGATCCCATGCTACTGATGCAATTAATAGCAGTCTCTATTCCCTAGGTACACTTGATTAATAGCAGTTAATGGACTTCTCCTCCAAGAACTTATCCAAACCTTTTTTGAACCCAGTTACACTAACTGCACTAACCACATCCTCTGGTAACAAATTCCAGAGCTCAATTGTGCGTTGAGTGAAAAATAATTTTCTCCAATTAAAATCTTAAATGTGCTACTTGCTAACTTCATGGAATGCCCCCTAGTCCTTCTATTATTTGAAAGTGTAAATAACCGATTCACATCTACTCGTTCAAGACCTCTCATGATCTTAAAGACATCTATCATATCCCCCCTCAGCTGTCTCTTCTCCAAGCTGAACAGCCCTAACCTCTTCAGTCTTTCCTCATAGGGGAACTGTTCCATCCCCTTTATCATTTTGATTGCCCTTCTCTGAACCTTCTCCATCACAACTATATCTTTTTGAGTTGCGGCGAGCAGAACTGTACACAGTATTCAAGGTGCGGTCTCACCATGGAGTGATACAGAGGCATTATGACATTTTCTGTTTTATTAACCATTCCCTTCCTAATAATTCCTAACATTGTTTGCTTTTTTGACTGCTGAGGCACACTGAGTCGACGATTTTAAAGTATTATCCGCTATGATGCCTAGATCTTTTTCCTGGGTGGTAGCTCCTAATATGGAACCTAACATCGTGTAACTACAGCAAGGGTTATTTTTCAATCAAGGCAATGGTCAGGGCACAGAGAAGGCAGGCGTAGTCAATCAAGGCAATGGTCAGGGCACGGAGATAGGCTGAAGAGTAGTCAGTCGTAGCAGAGGTTATAGGCTGAAGAGTAGTCAGGTGTAGCAGAAGTCCGGGGCTGGAGATAGGCTCAAGAGTAGTCAGGCATAGCAGAGGTCTGGGGCTGGAGACGAGCTAAAGAGTAGTCAAAGCTGAGTCAAAACCCAGAGAGTCAGTCCAACACATAGATGGAACGAGGAAGACAGGAACCGGGAACCACAGGAATCAGGTACATGAAGCAGAGAAGGATCTCTATCAGCAACGAGTATTCCCAGTATGAGGAGACCTGTTGCAAAGGCAACGCTATGGAGCGAGGCCTGAGCTTTTATATGCTGAACAGTCTGACATCAGCACCCGGGGTCGCGGCCAGGTTCCAGCCGTGGGTCTTATAAAAGAACTAGCAATGCACTTGTGCATCTAGGGAGGGGCGTGACGCCGATGGCGGCATCTCTCCACGGGCCACGCAGAGAGGCCTGACATCTTGGCTGGCGACACTGGGTCCATGGCAGAGCCAGAAGCACCGGAGCCGGAAGCACCAGAGGCGACCCGAGGCCGGAGCTGGCAGCCCACCGCCGCCAGTGAAGAGGAACCAGGGGCTGGAGTCTGCATGAGAAGGTGAGAGGATCGTGCCACGGGAGGCACGTGTAACAGTCTATAACAAATACCTTAGATATTAGTGCTCTCCTTATGTGGATCGATACTCCCTGACAAAGGCCTTCTTATGTATATTTTGCTAATAAGGCTTCCTCAGGGGGAAGGAGCTGGGTGTACTATAGATTAATTATTATTGCTATTTAGAAAGGAACCTGATGTTATGTTTTCAGTATGGATATTGAAAGAGCACCTTAGTATTTCTCATACTTTAAATGCTACCTTGCTATGATGTCGTGTCAATGAAGTTTGACAACAGAAGGCCGCATTTAAAATATCTGATATCAGGTTCCTTTCTAAACATCAATAATTAGCTAGGGATGTGCAGACCCAGAAAGTTTGTTTCGGTTTATTCATTCGTTTTGTTGTGACCCATATTCATTTCAATACAAAAAAAAAATATTTTGTTTATTCGTTCTATTAGTTTAATTCATTTTCCATTAAAACATATGGGAGAATTATTATAGTCTATAATAGGCTCTAGAATAGTGAATTTTATATCAGTTGTACGAAACTTGGGAGAAGAAATCATAAAAAAGGGGAAGATCCGCACAGTACTTTAGAAAATGGCAAAGTGGCATCAAAAGTCTAAGGCTCTGCAAAGGGTCATTCATTCCGTTGGAGCACGTAGACAACAATAGAGAGGGCGGATGACTCTTCCTGTCAAAGTATGGCTGGCCTGGCTGATCCACCAGTCCGGTAGGTTATGTTTGTGTCATAGAGTAAGCCACACATGTAATAGATAGTAGGTAGTTACTGAAATGTGCAGTACAGAGGAACTGATAGTGGGTCATGAAATCAGTTATGGTTCTTGAAGTGGTGTCATAAGTGAACAAAAGAACGGATAGTTATGGCAAGAGCAAGAAATGGCAGGAAGGTGAATACCATAGATGAAGAATGCTCTTAAAATCTTGAGGATTGATTCAGTAAGTTTGTAATGTAATCTATGGCTACAGCCTCTGTGATAATGGTTTGAACATGATATGCCAAAGCTGTAAATTATAGGCCTCAGTGGTTAGTGTTAGTGGTTAGGCCTCTGTGGTTAGTGTTAGTGTTAATGGTTAGTGTTAGTGGTTAGTGTTAGGAAAAAAAAAGTTAAAAACCTGGCTGTTCAAACAAGCATTCACATAATCCAACCTTACCTCTGGCCTCCTAGCCTATATCATAGCTGTAATAATGTAACAACTATTGCTACATAACTATTATATAGCTAGCCTGGTAACTTAACTGCAATACAATATAACTGTAATATAATGCAATAACTATTTCTACATAACTGTTATATAGTTTATAATATAAACTCTATCATATATATAGTTTGTAATATAATGCTCTCTTAACAAAGTTGTTATAAGGATCTGTCCTCCTCCTTGCTAGTCTCCTCACTAGGTCTCCCTGACCGTTCTTCTCTCATACCTGCTTCATATGCAGCCTTTGAGGACGTGGTCTCTAAACAAAAGGCCGACCTCCTTCCGCCTCTCAGAAGGTTTGACTGTCAAGGATTAGGAGGTTATCCTCTCTCTCTCTCACACATACTCCCATGTCCATTCTCTCTCACACATGCACTGTCACATACATACATATTCATGCTCTTATAACCACCATAACTTCTCGCTCTCACAGACACTGACACACTCTCAGGCTCTAAGACACTCTCTCCCCCTCCACACACACCCCACACACAAACTTTTACTCCCCTGGATTTTCTTATACACACTCATGCTCTCACTCTCTCTGGCTCCCTCACATACACACAAACACACACATCCAGGCAAGCTCCCTGTCATTTTCACACACTGAAACTGACCCCCCCAGGCAGGCTCCCATTCATTTTCACACCACTCCCTCACCATCCCCCAGGCATGCACACATTCATTCTCACACACACAGACCCCCAGGCAGGCACCAATTCATTCTCACACACACACATACACCACCCACAGGCAGGCACCTATTCTCACACATACAAACCCCAGGAAGACACCCATACATTCTCATACACGGTCACACCCTCAGGCAGGCACCCATGCATTCACACACATGCACCGCCAGGCAGACTCCCATTCATACACATGCACACACTAAAGGCAGACCCCTTCTCTTTCTTTTGCCAGCAACCTCTGAACCTCTCTCATTCCTCTGCTGCCACTGTCACTGATGCCGCATGGCTATTGGGGAGGCGCTGATTGCTGCTATTGGCACTGAAGCCCATTCTGCTGCCTCCTCTGTGCAGGCCCCGTGGGTTTCCACTTCCTCCATGTTGATCTCGTACATTGTGAGATCCGCATAGAGAAAGTGCTACTCTTGCACATTACCAAAGATTACATGTGCCAATCAGTAAAAAGTAATTTTTTTTTTTTTTACCTTTGCTGTCTGATCTTAGTTTTCTAATCGGTTGGACAGAGGCTTTTTTTGTTCCACCTCCCCTTTCTTATTTTTTTGCCAATTCCTTTCATATTGTCTTTTTTTTTCTATTTCTTTTCTCTCCATCTATCTTCTTCCCTCAAACATGCATCTCATTCTCACATGCTTACTCTCTCTCTCACACACACACACACAGGTTCTCATTCTCACATGCATTTCTCTCTCATACAATCATTCATACACAGTCTCTCTCTTGCATGCACATGCTGTCTGACTCTCACACACGCAGGTTCTCTCTCACTCCCACATGCTGTCTTGCTCAAGCACAGACGCTCACTGTCACATGCTCTCTCTCAAACAATCATTCATACACACAGGCTCTCACTGGCACATGCTGTCTCTCTCACACACACACACAGGCTCTCACATGCTGTCTCTGCAAACATTCAGGTCCTCACTCCCACACACAATCTCTCAACTCATCTCATACACGCACTCTAAGGGCCCTCAGCCTCTCTCTTACCTCTGGGCTCTTCACGGGTCGCTGCAGGTTGGGCTCTGCAGCGGCCCTGATCTTTGCGGGCCGATCTGCGGCAGCAGCGTCTCTGTTCGTTGCGGGCCGGTCCGCGGCAGCGGCGTCTCTGTTCGTCGCGGGCTGGTCCGCGGCAGCGGCGTCTGTTCTTCGCGGGCCGGTCCGCGGCAGCGGCGTCCCTGTTCTTCGCGGGCCGGTCCGCGGCAGCGGCGTCCCTGTTTTTCGCGGGCTGGTCCGCGGCAGCGGCGTCCCTGTTCTTCACTGGCCGATCCGCGGTGGGGACCCTGCTACCGGGCCGCCTCCTCTTCTCAGCCCGCTGCTCCTCTTCTGCACGCGGCTGATGCTCCTCCTCCTTCCTGCCCGTGCGGCTCCGGCAACATTTTTCTTCCGGGGCCGCATGGGCAGGAAGGAGGAGGAGCATCTGCACGTTTCGACGTCACCTTTTTCTTCGGGCAGTGGTGACGTGCGCTCCTCCACGGCCTGCCGATCTTCCTGCTGTGCGTCTTCGGCACAGCCCAGCGAAACTTCACTGCTCAGCCGCCAGTGGGATGAGGTTCACCGGCGGCCGCATTGGCTCCCACTTGCCGGTGTGTCATGTGCACCGGGCTTAAGCGGCACACCTCAGGCGACACACTAAAGTGTCGCAACACACACTTTGGAAAGCTCTGCTGTAGCATATAAGTGAGAGGCCTCATTGGAAATGTTTGGAAAATGGCATGCTGTACCTAAAGTGACAGGCTTCAGTGTTAAGGGTTTGAAGAGGGCATGCTGAAGCTACTGTAAGTGACAGGCCTCATTAGTAATGTTTGGAACATGGCATGCTGTAGTTGTAAGTGGCAGGCCTCATTGACAATGGCTGGAACATGGCATGCCATATCTGTAAGTGGTAGGTCTCATTGGTTATCGTTAGAAAATGACATGCTGTAGCTGCTGTAAGGACAGGCCTCAGTGTTAATGGTTGGAACATGGTATGATGTAGCTTTTAGTGACAGGCCTCATTGGTAATTGTTGGAACATGGCATGCCATATAGGTAAGTGACAGGTCTCAATGTTAATTTTTGGATTCAATGTTATATTCCAAACATTATCACCTCTTGAATAATTGTCTTCAATTTTATTTTTAAATATATCTCTTCAATATGAGGATATCCAATACTGAAAACCAGCATTTAATATCTCTGTAAAAATCGTTCAAACAAATATCAGCACCGAAAAAAATTTTGTAAGGAAGGATGGGAAAGTTTCATACTTATGATATTTTATCCCCAACACTGGGTGATCCATTAATGATCCACCTCCAACCGTTTTTTAAATATTTGTATATGCATGAAAATTTTTTTTAAAAAATATAATAGTCAGCAAAGTCAATTGTGTTCCTGAAAATTACTTCAACAAGACATCTGTGAATGTCCCGATTTTCACTAATTCAGAGATTCTATAACAGGTTGAAGAGTTTTCATTGTTGGATTAATTTGCAGAATGAACATCTTCAATTCACTATACAATGGTCAGATTCTCAAATACCATTTCTCAATGTTTTGATACATGTATATAATGGTGAGTTAACAACATCCATGTATCGTAACCTACTGACAAAAATAACCTTTTGAAGTTTCGTAGCCACCATCCCTACTCCTTTAAATGTGGGTTATCCACAAGTCAGTTTTTTCATATTAAACGAATATGTTCTAATTCACAGGATTTTGAAGCACAAGCATTAATTTTGCGGGATATATTTTTGGAAAGGGGTACCCTAAAAAAGTTATCAAACAAGCTTACAAATGAGCGAAATATTCGGATAGACAAATGCTACTTCAATACAAATTGAAAAAACAAGATCCCCATCTGGTGTGTGTACTTAGACAGACGGTGGCAACTGCCACCATTGCATCTTCTATCTGCCATCATTGGCACATTTTAGCCATACATGATGCCTTAAAGAACCCCCATTGATTGTGATGACAAGGGGTCCTAACATCAGGGATAAATTGGTTCATGCACAATTCCGCCCTGAAATACTTAGATCTGTACTTGGTCACCAGAAATATGGCCAGTGTGCACATTGCAGTAACAATATTGATGGTCCATCATGGATGGTACCATCCACTGGATATAGAATTACACGGAAGACTGAGACTACATGTAATTCAGATACGCTCTTGTTTGCTCTTGTTCTAAATTATATATCAGTAGAACGACCCGCAGAATTAGACTTAATAAACACAAGTCAAAACTTCATACAGAAACGGTGGCTGCACCGATTGTTTCACATTACATATAGTATAAACATTCGTTTTCTCAGATACATTGGACTATCATTGAACAGATTGCATTATCACCACAAGGAGGCAATTGCATGGTTATAGTGAATCGGCGAGAAGCTTACTGGATATTCAAACTACAGTTGCAAGCCCCAGAGGGTTTAAATGAAGAATTAGATTGGGGTTCGTTGATTTAAAAGAACATATGATGTCACAGCTAGGTAGTCCTGGATTGGTTGGTTTTGAGAGACGTCTGATAGTATATAAGAACTGTCAGCAATTATTCAAGAGGTGATAATTTTTGGATTCAGTGTTGTATAACAATTAATAGATCCCTTAAACTGGTGTGATTTAAACAAGCCTTTCAAAAAGAGAAGGGAGAATAAAATCCAGGGACTTGCAAGGTTCAAACCAGGGAAGTGCAAGATACAAAACACCCACACAAACAGGAATCACTAAGGGTGTATGTTTTAATAGAATTCATCACTAAAGGATAAGTTACATTTATAGAATGAGTCCTAGACTCAAAACTGCTATAGAATTGACCTGGACATGATAGTGTTCACGCTCATTTAAGAACTAACATTGATTAAAAACTATGTTACCGAACCTTATGGCACCTGTGTAAACTGATAGATTTTAATAGCATTACTTTTTGTGCCTTACTGTAAACCGTTGTGACGGTACTCACCTTAATGATGGTATAGAAAAGATTTAAATAAATAAATTAAATAAATATAGATTAATGTTTGGAATATGACATGCCATAGCTGAAAATGACAGGCCTCATTGGTGATGATTGAAACATGGCATGCTGTAGCTGTAAATAGCAGGCCTCATTGGCAAGGGTTGGAACATGCCATGACATAGCTGCTGTGACAGGCCTCATTGGTAATGGTTAGAACACAGCATGCTGTAGCTGTGAAAGGCCTCATTGGTAATGGTTGGAACATGGCATGCCATCTCTATAAGTGATGGGCCTCAGTGTTAATGTTTGAAATATGGCATGCCGTACCTGTCAGTGACAGGCTTTATTATTGATGGCTGGAACATGGCCTCAGTGTTAATGGTTGGAACATGGCATGCTGTAGCTGTGTCAGGCCTCATTCACAATGTTTGGAACATGGCATGCCATAGCTGTAAATAACAGGCCTCATTGGCATTAAAAAAGGTTGAAAGAAGGCAAAATGATTACCAGCATGATTAAAAGGGGAGGTGAAAGAAGCTATTTTAGGCAAAAGATCTTCATTCAAAAATTGGAAGAAGGATCCAACAGAAGAAAATAGGATAATGCATAAGCGTTGGCAAGTTAAATGTAAGACATTGATAAGACAGGCTAAGAGAGAATTTGAAAAGAAGTTGGCCGTAGAGGCAAAAACTCACAGTAAAAACTTTTTTAAATATATCCGAAGCAGAAAGCCTGTAAGGGAGTCAATTGGACCGTTAGATGATCGAGGGATTAAAGGGGCACTTAGAGAAGATAAGGCCATCGCGGAAAGATTAAATGATTTCTTTGCTTCGGTATTTACTGAAGAGGATATTGGGGAGGTACCCGTACTGGAGAAGGTTTTCATGGGTAATGATTCAGAGGGACTGAATCAAATCACGGTGAACCTAGAAGATGTGGTAGACCTGATTGACAAACTGAAGAGTAGAAAATCACCTGGACTGGATGGTATACACCCCAGAGTTCTGAAGGAACTCAAAAATGAAATTTCAGACCTATTAGTAAAAATTTGTAACCTATCATTAAAATCATCCATTGTACCTGAAGAGTGGAGGATAGCTAATGTAACCCCAATATTTAAAAAGGGCTCCGGGGTAATCCGGGATACTACAGACCAGTTAGCCAGGAAAAATAGTGGAAAGTGTTCTAAATATCAAAATCACAGTACATATAGAAAGACATGGTTTAAAGGAACAAAGTCAGCATGGCTTTACCCAAGGCAAGTCTTGCCTCACAAATCTGCTTCACTTTTTTGAAGGAGTAATAAACAGGTGGATAAAGATGAACCAGTAGATGTAGTGTACTTGGATTATCAGAAGGCTTTTGACAAAGTTCCTCATGAGAAGCTTCTATGAAAAGTAAAAAGTCATGGGATAGGTGGTGATGTCATTTCGTGGATTACAAACTGGCTAAAAGACAGGAAACAGAGAGTAGGATTAAATGGACAATTTTCTCAGTGGAAGGGAATGGGCAGTGGAGAGCCTCAGGGATCTGTACTGGGGCCCTTACTTTTCAATATATTTATAAGTGATCTGGAAAAAAATATGACGAGTGAGGTAATCAAATTTGTAGATGATACAAAATTGTTCAGAGTAGTTAAATCACAAGCAGATTGTGATAAATTGCAGGAAGACCTTGTGAGACTGGAAAATTGGGCATCGAAATGCCAGATGAAATTTAATGTGGATAAGTGCAAGGTGATGCATATAGGGAAAAATAACCCATGCTATAGTTACACAATGTTAGGTTCCATATTAGGTGCTACCACCCAAGAAAGAGATCTAGGCGTCATAGTGAATAACACATTGAAATCGTCGGTTCAGTGTGCTGTGGCAGTCAGAAAAGCAAACAGAATGTTGGGAATTATTAGAAAGGAATGGTGAATAAAATGGAAAATGTCATGCCTCTGTATCGCTCCATGGTGGGACCGCACCTTGAATACTGTGTACAATTCTGGTCACTGCATCTCAAAAAGATATAATTGCGATGGAGAAGGTACAGAGAAGGGCGACCAAAATGATAAGGGGAATGGATCAGCTCCCCTATGAGGAAAGACTAAAGAGGTTAGGACTTTTCAGCTTGGAGAAGAGACGGCTCAGGGGGGGTATGATAGAGGTGTTTAAAATCATGAGAGGTCTAGAACAGGTAGATGTGAATTGGTTATTTACTCTTTCAGATAATAGAAAGACTAGGGGGCACTCCATGAAGTTAGCACGTGGCACATTTAAAACTAATCGGAGAAAGTTCTTTTTCACTCAATGCACAATTAAACTCTGGAATTTGTTGCCAGAGGATGTGGTTAGTGCAGTTAGTGTAGCTGTATTTAAAAAAGGATTGGATAAGTTCTTGGAGGAGAAGTCCATTACCTGCTATTAATTAGGTTGACTTAGAAAATAGCCACTGCTATTACTAGCAACAGTAACATGGAATAGACTTAGTTTTTGGGTACTTGCTAGGTTCTTATGACCTGGATTGGCCACTGTTGGAAACAGGATGCTGGGCTTGATGGACCCTTGGTCTGACCCAGATGGCATGTTCTCATGTTGTTATGCATGGGTTAGATCGTAGCATGCTGTAGCTGTAAGTGACAGGCCTCAGTGGCTAGGGTTGGAGGAAGCCAGGATGAAAAGGATACATTTTTCTTTAATGTTGTTTTTGTGGAACAATCAGAGGATTTCAGTGGAGTCATACCTCTGTGGTGTTTGTCAAACACCACCACTGAGGTCTCATTCCACTGACCTACTCTGCCTGATTCACCTCAGTAACTGTTTGGTGCTAAGCAGGCAGGTGTGGTCAGTGAGATCATACTTCACTGGTGTTTTGTAATCACCAACACTCAGTCGTGACTCTACTGTCTTCCCCTGCCTACTTCTCCTCAAGAACTGATTGGGGTGAAGCAGTCAGGGGAAGTCAGTGGAGTCATGTCTTATTGATGGCATCTAGGGAAAGGAAGCAGAGGAGCTCAGTGGAATCATGCCTCAGAGATTGCATTTGTTCAGGGGAGACAGAAGAACTCAGCAGACTCATACCTCTGAGGCAGCATTTGTTAAAAGGACACAGAGGAACTCAGCAGAGTCATGCCTCTGAGGTAGCATTTGTTAAAAGGAGGCAGGGGAACTCAGCAGAGTCATGCCTCTGAGGTAGCATTTGTTAAAAGGAGGCAGAGGATCTCAGTGGAGTCATGCTCTAGTGGTGTTTGGCAAACACTATCCCTGAGGCCTGATTCCACTGGCTTCCCTTGCCCACTTCGCCTCAATAACTGTTTAAAGATGAAGCAGGCAGGGAAGGTCAGTGTAATCAGGCCTCAGGGGTGGTGTTTACACCCCTACTCATTTATAGGGATGTGTATTCATTTAAAACGAATGGCCTATCCAAGACAAATATTCCATATTCGTTTGATTCGTATGTCCCTGAAAAAGTATGAGCAAGTCCCATGAATGAAACTTATGTCATTCTTTTTATTAGTTTGTTTCCCCATTGAAACATTATTGGCTGCATTAAAACAATAGACTGAGGCTGGGTAGATCATGTGGGAGTTTCCATAGCAACGAGCCCTCATGCCTATGGCTCGTGTGAGGTCAGAGGAAAATCGGGATCTGTTGTCAAGGAAACCAGATTGACAAAGCAAGGGAACATGTCAGATGGAAGCATTTTTCTAAATCAGTGAATCACTGAACTTGCCATCCTTTCTATTGGAATCCCTGACTGTTTCAGCTTTCAGTTGGATTCTTTCTCTTACTCATGGAGGATGCATCCTGCTTTGCTGTTGTCTTAGAATTCTGTATTACTACAGTTGCTGTAGCACCAGTGCTTTGGTTCAAGATTAGAAACATTCCATCTGTCTAATCCTGTTAGCTGCTGTCACAACTGTGTTAATTTTGCTCAGGTTTATAATTTTTTTTTAACATCTCACTACTGTCACTGTTACTAACTTAGAGGGAGTTTAGTGTTCTCCAGTATTCCCTTCCCTTTAGGGGGAAGGCACTCCAGGCTGCCTGGCCTGCCTGGTTGGCACTGGATATTTTTGTAGTAATTTATTATATTGTAAACCTGTTGCTACCAGTGTAGTGCCAGCGCTGTAGCTAAACTCTGCCATAGTATCCCACTTCCCTGTATGTACCCGGATCAGTCCAGACTCCTGGGTTTTGCCTCCCCTCCAGCAGATGGAGACAGTTGTTTTAACGGACTCCGTCCTATACCCCTGAGGTACCACCTAGAGTCTGTCAGTATTTCTCTGTCTCCAGCAGATGGTGGAGGTGCAAAACCTTTAGTCTGGGTTTCGGGTTAGGTTTTTAGTTTGTTGGTATTCGTTCCTTCGGGAATCTTAAAAAGACAAGGATTTAGTAAAAAAAAACATAAACAAAAAAACAAAGAGAGAAGATATCTCTTTAAGCCTCCTGGGGGTTGCTAGGTCCTGGTGGGACCATCCCCCCTGATAGCAGAGGCTCTTGAGCAGAGCGTTGTGAGCCCTGTAACTGCCCGCGGCTGAGGGTGATACCGGGGAGCCCAGTTCACTCACCCTCTGAAGATCTGCACACAGGAAAAAAAAAACAAACAAGAGGGGAGGCAAAACCCAGGAGTCTGGACAGATCCGTAGTACTACAGGAACGAAAATTAGCAGGTAAGAACCAATTTTCCTATAGAGAGGCTGTTTTAGCTCTCATTGTCTGGGCTTGTGTCTGTTAGATATGTCAGTGCATCCACAAAGAGTGCAGTAGGTCTGTGCCAGTTACCACTACAGTTATAGCCAGCCACCTTCTGGATTATTTTATTTTGCTTCTGCATTTAAATTACTAGTGCACTCACTTATTTCTTTTTACTAGCAGTGAGCTCACACACATAGTATAGCACTATATCTGTTACAATTCCTCCTGTGGCTGTGCTACAGGAGGCATCTCACCTTTTTCTGGAGGCCGCTCCGAAGCCAGGGCCTCACCTGAGCAAGTGTCCGGATCCTGCTCCACAGCCTGGGAGGCCTTCGGGACCTACTCGAGGCCTGCTCCACTGCAGCCTGATGCTCTGGTGTGGGCCACACCTTTCTCCTAAGGGGTGGGCCTGCGGCTCCTCACCACTCTTATAGAGCCAGCGAGGGATGGCCCATCTGGACTCTTCCCAGGGAGGTGCCTGCTCCTGGGCTATAAGAGCTTTGCTCCAGCACTCATGCCTTGCCTTGGAGTTACATGTCTCTTCCAGCGCTCTGTCAAGCCTCTGTGTTTGCTTCAGTTTGGTTTCTGTATCTTGCACGTCCTGCTGTTTCTTGATGTTCCTTGGTGTTTGTTCCTGACCCTGATGTTTTAACCTCGCTTCAGACTGCCGGTATGCAGTACCTTCCCTGGACTGCTTGTGCAGCGCTTTTCCTTTCCTGCTCGAGTCCCGCTCCTGCGGGTGTAGGACAGGGTGGTCCATGACCAGACCAGTGGTACTGGCTGTGTAGGATGCCCTGAGGGACTGTGCCAATGTCGCAGCCTCCCCACTTATTTCAGCATCTACGTCTACAGTATCTTGCTTTAGAGTCTACATCTACAGTACCTTGCTTTAGTCTACGTCTACAGTCTATAGTTCCTGAGTCTTCATCGTCTGTTTCTGAACCGTCGTCTGCCCACGCCGCGTCTGGCCTGCTGCCTCTTACCATCCCAGCGGCAGGTCCGAAAGGGCCAGGAACGGTCGGAGGACTGTTCATTACCAACACTCCACATGTTGGTTCCAGAGGCATGTAGGTCTGGCTGGGGGTCGGCTCCACGCTACACCTACCCTGGGTGCTGGATCGTGCCAGGGGCCCAAGGGCACACTCTCTCTAATGGGGACTGCTATCTTAGCGCCCCTCGGTAACAATATCATTATTTGCTTTTTCTGTGTGTGTTGTGTGCATCAGCATGTGCTGTAGTCACTAGCAGAGCAAAATATTAAAGAAGTTGTTCTTCTATTCTAGTGTATTCTCTCGGTGTGTTGTTCAACCTTACACACAGAAGGATCACTATAGTAGTTCATC
This sequence comes from Rhinatrema bivittatum, assembly GCF_901001135.1. Taxonomy (NCBI): domain Eukaryota; kingdom Metazoa; phylum Chordata; class Amphibia; order Gymnophiona; family Rhinatrematidae; genus Rhinatrema; species Rhinatrema bivittatum. The sequence continues at coordinate 281,411,770 of NC_042619.1, read as the reverse complement.
ACACTAGTGTCATCAGTGTGACTAACCATCAAAGTTTTAGAAATAAAGATTAATTGGCAACACCTTTTGTCCAGCACAGCAGCAGAAAAAAAAAATCCATTATGTTAGGCAAAATACATAGGAAGCCCACAGTTGTTGATAAGGGATTTGCTAGACAGATAACAGTGAGTCCCCCAATTAAGATAAAGAGAGATTTTTTCAAATCCCAAATGTCAGCAGGAGCAACAGGCATTTCAAGCCACAAGACCTTTGAAATTTGGGGAGGATAAGCCACTTTTCCATCAGTGTCTCAGCCAGATCCTGCTATCTCATAGAATAATGAAAGGGAAGGCACTAGTAGTACTAGTAGCATCAGAGAACAACCCCCAGTGCCTTTAGAAGTACAACTGGTGAAAACAAAACCTGCACCACAAACCCTTAGTGTAGCAGAGGCTATAAGATCAGTTTTGTCATCCTCTTCTTATTTAGAGCTTGATGAATCTCCCTTTAAAGGATTTCCTGAAGCAGAGATGGAAGAGGCATTAGTTGAAGGAGGAGGTTTAGTCAGTACTGTGCTAGCTTCCACTTCACTGATAGAGGAGAGAGAGGCAGGACATGTTAGTGAGGGAAAGCAGGGTTCTGTTGTTCATGTTGGGGTTTGGAAGTAAAATGCTGCAGTTCCCAACTATAACTAAGAAGCGACAGCCCACAATGGAGGAAATGGGGTGGTTTTTGGTGGCACTGTAATGAGAAAAGGGGCAAGCAAAATCCAAAGTGGTTGCAAGTACTATCAGTGAGTTGATCGCTTTAGATGATCAGCCCCTGCAGGTCATTGAGCATGTGGGTCTCAGCTTCTAGTGCCAAGCTATAATGTGCCATCCAGGGGTTCACTTTCAGCAGAAAGTTCATCCCCAATTCATACAAACATTGATGTAACTATGTGCAGACATTGCTGGTGAAGGCACAGGACAGCAGTGTCCATTTCACAAGTGACATATGGATATCCATGTTGCATCCGTCAGTCGCAGATGGCTGTGACCGCTCTACCTTAACTTTTTTTTCTCCCCTTTCTCTCCCTCTGGGTAAGATGGCTGTCTCCGGTGCCAAGTGCCATGGGCCTCAGCATTCTCAGACGAGCATGGACGTACCCTTCCGCCATGCTCACTCCCGTGGTCCCCTAGGGCGCGAGCGCGCACATCTCTGACGTTCAAATACACATCATGGCGGGAACCTCGGGGGCAGCCCCACCGCATGACGTCAGTACCTCCAGGTACATCAAGCCTCTGCTTCCGCTACACTAACGAGTTAGCAAAGTCTTCGCTTCATCACTCTGCCTGCTCTAAGCTGCCAGCTTAGACGCTATCTCTCACTAAGGGCCTCGCTCCAGCTGAAGCTCTGGCCAACCACTCCTCGGGGGTCCCTTGCTTCCTACTACCCTTTGGGGCCTCGCTACCTAGACAACCGCTCCTCGGGGTCTAGTCTCTCTTTTTTCTTACAGGATATTGGACTTCTGGGTACTCGCTCCTCGAGGGCCTATTCCTGCACCATGGACCTTCAGTCCCATCATTCTACACTCTGAAAGATGCCTTCTTTCCATGAGTACCTCTACGAACCGGCACTCCAACTCCACCTACCAGCCGCGGCATCACCTGCTCTGCAGATTCCTGCCTATCGTGAACATCTGGGTGAGACTACACTACTGAGGCTGTTGAGCGTATTGGCACCTTGTGGAACAGTGCATTACCTTCCTAATTTACCATCTCTACGGCAGTATAATAAAGACTTTATCCACTCTGTGTCTGCTAACTGCTCAGCCAATCACAGTGGTTCCCCATGCCCCCCCCCCTGTGGGCGGAGTCATCTCCACTGTGACCAAGGGTCCACAATGCCTCAAACACAACAATCCACAAGCGCCCCACACTCCTTCCTCTCTCTGATGGCACACTGGTGGGACATAGCCAAGGTAGGGTTAGACAGCAGCTTCACAGGGGCTAGAGCAACAGGACGCAGGTGGGCTTTGCTGCGCATTCACCTGGCAGAAGTTTCCCATATCTCTGCCAATATTTTAGCAGCGATTTGAGAAATGCTGGAGAGCTGTCAGCTGGATCAGAGAGCCACAAGTCTCAATGCAGGTTTCTTTATCACTGACAAATGGCTCTACTATGGTCAGGCAGTATCCGACAGTGGATATCAGGGTGTACGATGCTTTGCTGACACCCTGCATCTAGCAGTGAAGAAGTCCCTGGGGCTGGGGTCCAGGGAACATGAGCATGTGTACCTGCATGGCTTACTAGAGAAGTGTAGAAAAATAGCTGGATGCTTCCACCAAAGCGTGAAGGCGGGTGACCTCCTCTGTGAAAAGCAGGAGGAATTAGCGATGCCTCACAAGCGTCTCATTATAGATGTATGTATCCACTGGAATTCAACCTACATGAGGCTGCAATTCATACTACAAGGTCTGTAGGAGACCTGGTGTCAAGGTGAGGAAAGACTGCTTCAGAGGGCGTTTTATAGGCCTCTCAGTATGGAGTCATCAAAGGGTGTTCCCTGTACGTACCAGGATCAGTCCAGTAGATGGAGACAGACTAAAACTTGTGGGCGGAGCCATATAAGCCCCTGTGCCAGTCACAGCCCCTCCGTCTTACTCTGTCTCCAGTAGATGGTGCAGGTCCAGTCACAGCCCTTCCTGACCTGATTCTGGTGGTTTGTTAGGTCTGATTGTTCTGTGTTAAATTGGGTTTTCTTTTTAATTCTTTCCCGGTTGCCCTGCCTCCCAGGGGAGTTGAGAGGTCCTGAGGGGACTACCCTCCCCCGGTTGAGGCCGCTGCCAGGGTTGAGGACCCGGCTGAGCTAGTGGCAGCGTCAGGGGTGACACCAGGGAGCCTGGTTCACTCACCCCTGCAGGAAATAGGGCTTTTCAGAACCAGGGACAGCGCGTTTTTTTCTGTAAAAAAAAAAAAAAAAGTTTTACTTTTATTTCTCGCGGCTCTCCGTTGCCTGGCGTTGCCGCTCCGTTTTGGTCGGTGGGGGGGGTGTCGCCAGCAGGGGGGAGGTCGCCGAATTGCGCCGTTTTTAATTGTTTTTAAATTTTCAATTTTTCCTCTGTGGTAATTTTTTTCCTCAGCGCGCCTCATTTTCCCGCATTCGCCGGCATGCCTCGGGGTTCGCAGTGCAGGGCCTGTGGCTCGGCACGTGCGCGTTTGTCCCGGGACAGCCTTTGTTCGGCTTGTGTCCCGGGTGATGAGGGTTCCTCGGCAGCTCCTCGGGGGGCTAGTTCCCGGGTCGCGCGTTCGCCACCGCGAGCTGGGGGCGCCTCTGTTTCTCCTCAGGAGCTGTTCCTGCTTAGCGCGGGAGTGGCGGCCATTTTGGCTACAGGCCGGGAAATTTCGAGGGAAACAGTGGGGGCTTCGTCTTTGCCCCCAGCGCTTTCCCCGCAGCGTGACAAGGCGGGGGAAGTCCCCTCGGAAGGGATTCGTTCCTGGGGGGATTCCGGTTCTGATTCAGAAGATTCCGGAGAATTTTCTGAGGATTTTGCGCTATTGCTGCGCAAAGTTCTCAGGTATAAGCGCAGCAAGCGCGTACGGGGGGTTGTCTCGCGTACGGCTGTCCGCAAGCCCCCACCACGAAAAGGGAAGGCCAGGAAGAGTGCGGAGATCGCCCAGGGCTCTTCCCGGGGGAAGCGGCTTCCCCGGGGGCTGCCGCAGGAATCGGATTCCGAGGTTTCTCCCGGAACGGATACTGAGGACTCCGAAGAGCCCCTGATGGGGGCCGAGACGGCAGCACCGGATGGAACGGCACAGCCCAGTGCAGGGGAAAGGTGCACAGGCCTTAGACGGGGATGACCCCAAGGTGGTGCGGCTATTCCGCAGGGAGGAACTGTCACCTCTCATCCCAGCCATTCTCCAGGAGCTGGGGATTGAGGCTCCCCCGGTGGTTGTCCGCCAGGAGGCAAATATGGACCCCGTTCTGCTCGGCCTCACAGGGCCGGCGGTCGCTTTTCCTTTTCATTTCTCATCCACTGATATCCTCTTCAAAGAATGGGATACTCCGGAGCTGGGTTTGAAAGTCAGTAAGGCCATGGATAAGCTCTACCCTTTACCGGAAGAGGCGCTGGAGCTCCTCAGACTCCCGAAGGTGGATTCGGCGGTGTCCGCCGTCACGAAGAGGTCTACCATCCCGGTCATGGGAGCAACAGCCCTCCGGGATATTCAAGACCGAAAGTTGGAGGTTCAACTCAAAAAGATTTTTGAGGTTTCTGCCCTAGGAGTGCGAGCCGCCATTTGCACAAACTTTGCTATGCGTGCTAGTCTGCGCTGGGCCCAGGTACTACAGGCTAATGCGGGTCTCTCTTCGGAGGAGGCTTCCCAAGCAGACAGATTGGAAGCGGCTATTGCATATGGGGCTGATGCGCTCCATGATCTTTTACGCACTTCAGCTAGGTCCATGGTAGCAGCGGTGTCGGCACGCCGTCTCCTTTGGCTACGCAACTGGGCAGCGGATGGTTCGTCCAAGGCTCACCTCGGGGCATTACCCTTCAAAGGGAAATTGCTGTTCGGAAAAGAGTTAGATGACTTGATGATTTCACTAGGTGAGAACCGAGCGTTTAAGCTGCCAGAAGATAGGGCCCGGGCGCGCTCTTCATTTTCCAGCAGAGCTCGTTTCCGGGGACCTCGAAAGTCCAGGCCGCAAAGATCCACCGGGCCCTCTTATAGACCGTCCTCTTCTCGAAACACTCACTGGCAGCAGTCCTTTCGAGGCAAACGCTTTGGCAGGCAAGGAGGGGCCCCGTCGGGTACGGGGTCCAAGCCTTCGCAATGAAGTTCGACCGGCCCATCCCTCGTTGCGTCCTCAGCACATTGTGCCAAACGTGGGGGCGCGTCTATCCTTGTTCTTCGAGGAATGGGCCAGCATTACGGCGGATCAGTGGGTCCTCCACGTGATAAGACACGGCTACGAGTTAGATTTTGTTCGCATCCCAGCGGACAAGCTCCTGGTCTCACCCTGCAAAGATCCCAAGAAGAAGGCGGCGGTGCTAGACACCATTCGAAGACTAGAAAGCTTGGGGGCCATCTCTCCGGTTCCGACCGATCAGCACGGCAAGGGCCGTTATTCCATTTACTTCATAGTCCCCAAGAAAGACGGCACTTTCCGACCCATACTGGATCTGAAAGGAGTCAACAGATGCCTTCGGGTTCCTCACTTCAAGATGGAGACCGTTCGTTCGGTGATCGCGTTGGTGCGGCGAGGCGAATTCCTGGCGTTACTAGATCTCACGGAAGCATACCTTCATGTGGGCATCCAACCAGCGTTCCAGCGGTTCCTGCGTTTTTGCATTCTGGGAAGACACTTCCAGTTCCGGGCTCTGCCGTTCGGCCTGGCGACAGCTCCTCGGACATTCACGAAAGTGATGGTGGTGGTGGCGGTGCAGTTGCGTCGCGAAGGCCTCCTCGTTCATCCTTACCTCGACGATTGGCTGATTCGGGCGAAGTCAGAGAAGCTGTGTCGGCAGGTGGTAGCCAGGGTGCTACAATTCTTGCAGTCCCTGGGCTGGGTGGTCAACTACAACAAGAGTCATCTGGAGCCCACTCAGTCCTTGGAGTATCTTGGAGCCGTTTTCAATACAAAACGGGGCAGAGTGATTCTCTCTCAGGAACGGATATGCAAACTACAGTCTCAAGTATGACGTCTTTTGTCTCAGCACCGTCCACGAGTCTGCAATTACCTGACGGTTCTCGGATCCATGGCTTCCACGCTGGCGTTAGTCCCTTGGGCGTTTGCTCACCTGCGGCCGCTGCAGTATTCATTGCTTTCCCGCTGGAAACCGGTTTCAGAGGAATTTTACCTTCCTCTGCTTCTCGAGAGTCAGGCACGCTCCAGCCTGAGCTGGTGGCTGGATTTCAAACATCTCTCATGTGGAGTGTCTCTTCTTCTACCCAACTGGACGGTGGTGACCACGGATGCCAGTCTTTCCGGTTGGGGTGCAGTTTGCCAAGGGAAATCGGTTCAGGGTCTGTGGTCAGAAGATCAGACCCGGTGGTCTATCAACCGCCTGGAGTCCAGGGCGGTCTGTCTGGCCTTGCAAGCTTTTCTACTCCTCGTACGAGGAAAGGCGATCCGGGTATTGTCGGACAACGCTACCACCGTGGCTTACATCAATCGCCAGGGCGGGACGAAAAGCCCTCAAGTAGCAGAGGAAGCGCGTTCCTTGATGGCCTGGGCAGAGCGACATCTCAGCGATCTCGCTGCGTCTCACATAGCAGGAGTCGACAATGTCCAGGCGGACTTCCTCAGCCGACACCACCTGGATCCTGGAGAGTGGGAGCTGGTGGACGAAGCGTTTCTTCTCATTTGCAGGACTTGGGGAACGCCCCACATGGACCTAATGGCCACGTGGAACAACTCAAAGGCTCCGAGATTTTACAGTCGACGCCGAGAAAGGGGAGCAGAAGGGGTCGACGCGTTGGCTCTTCCCTGGCCAGCGGAGGTGCTACTGTATGTGTTCCCACCGTGGCCCATGATTGGCAAAATCCTGCGGCACATAGAATTGCATCCGTTCAACATGATCCTCGTGGCGCCGGAGTGGCCGCGCCGTCCGTGGTTTGCGGACCTGATCCAGTTGTCAGTGACGGCGCCCCTTCGTCTACAGGGGTTTCCGGGGCTCCTTCGTCAGGGCCCCGTCTGTTTAGAGGATGCGGATCACTTCTGTCTCGCGGCATGGCTTTTGAGAGGAATCGATTGAAGCGCAAAGGTTACTCTGATGCGGTAGTTGCCACGTTGCTGAGATCCAGGAAGCAGTCTACGTCTCTGGCTTATGTTAGAGTCTGGGTAGTTTTTGAAGATTGGTGCGTAGAGCGGGGTCTGGATCCCACTTCCGCTACTATTCCTGATATTTTGGCTTTTCTCCAGGCTGGGCTGGCCAAAGGTTTAGCGTGCAGTTCCCTTCGGGTCCAAGTCGCGGCGCTTGGTTGTTTGCGTGGTAAAATCCGGGGAGTCTCCCTGGCTCTCCACCCGGATATCTCACGTTTTCTTAGGGGAGCGAAGCACCTCCGTCCTCCTTTACGGCTTCCTTGTCCATCTTGGAACCTCAACTGGGTGCTCTCGGCCCTATGCTCAGCTCCGTTTGAGCCTCTGAAGCGTTCTACGTTCAAAGATCTCACGTTGAAGACTGTATTCCTGGTAGCGATTGCGTCGGCTCGTCGGGTTTTCGAGTTGCAGGCTCTGTCCTGTAGAGAGCCCTTCTTGCGCATTTCCGATTCAGGGGTTTCCTTGCGGACCGTTCCCTCTTTCCTGCCTAAGGTCGTATCGCCTTTTCATTTGAATCAATCGGTTGAACTTCCCACTTTCGCGGTTGGGGAATCTTCCGACCCGAAGTTGAGGGACTTGAGAAAACTAGATGTGCGGAGGTCTCTTCTTCGCTATCTAGAGGTCACAAATTATTTTCGATTGACGGATCATCTGTTTGTGTTGACGTCGGGTCCGAAGAAAGGTTCTGCGGCGTCCCGCACGACGATCGCCCGTTGGCTCAAGGAGGCCATTGGTTCCGTGTACATTCTGCGCGGTAAATCACCGCCGGTGGGTCTTCGAGCTCATTCGACGAGATCTCATGCTGCATCTTGGCCGGAATCTTCTCAGGTGTCGCCTCAAGAGATTTGCAGGGCGGCTACCTGGAAATCGTTGCATACCTTCATTAAACATTACCCGTTGGATGTTCAGGCTACTGATGCTGGGGGATTTGGAGAGAGGGAACTCCGAGCGGGACTCTCTGCTTCCCACCCTCGGTAACTTAGCTCTGGTACATCCCAGGTGTCCTGGACTGATCCTAGTACGTACAGGGAAAGGAAAATTAGTTTCTTACCTGATAATTTCGTTCCTGTAGTACCAAGGATCAGTCCAGGATCCCGCCCGCAGTGTTGCGCTATAGTAACAGAGAGTCCGCTCATTGTTGTTTTTTAATACGCTGACCCCTTGTTTTGTTCGCTCTCCCGGTTGGGGAGTCTGTTTTCCTGTAGGGGTGTTGGAGTTATTTTCGTTTACTTAGTAAGTTTCTATGGTTAGCTATGTTGGCTTTTGGATTTTTTTCTACTTTGACATTACGTATGACTGAGGGGCTGTGACTGGCACAGGGGCTTATATGGCTCCACCCACAAGTTTTAGTCTGTCTCCATCTACTGGTGCGGAGTAACAACCCAGGTGTCCTGGACTGATCCTTGGTACTACAGGAACGAAAATTATCAGGTAAGAAACTAATTTTCCTTTGCTGCCCTTTTCCTACTATGAGCCCTTTAAAAGAGGGGATGTTGGGCGCGCACACGCCTTAGGAAAGCCCCAGGGAGTGACAGCAGCATGCTTGTCGCGAGGAGCATCGGTGATATCCTGCTGCACTGAGGCACAGCGCCAAGGAGAGGAGCAGCTTGAAAGCATTTGAGCATGGCAGCTGGGGCCTGGCTAAGTGGGTAACTGCGGCAGTTCACGGGAGGAGCCCATGGACCACCAAATGCAACAGAAATGGAGAATGTCTATATTCTTCTGGATGGCTCCATGGTGAGACAGCATCTAGAGTTCTGTGTGCAATTGTGGTTGCCTTATCTAAAAAAATATATAGCTGAATTGGTGAAAGGTACAGAGAAGGATGTCCAAAATGATAAAGGAAATGGAATGGCTCTCTATGAGGAAACACTAAAGCAGAGCTTTCCAAACTGTGTGTCGGGACACGTTAGTGTGTCGCCTGCAGTGTGCAGGTATGTCGCGCAAGCCCGGTCAACTCTGATGCAAGTTTGGGCTTTTTTTTTCTAGAGATTCACTTTTTTTTTTCAGTTTATGGGTTGCTTATTATTGGGTGATTTTTGCTGTCAATTGCGTTTTTTTGAGGGGCTTGGTGGGTGGAACGAGCCCAGCCATCCTTGCATTGGCTGCTGCTGCCGATGAGGCCTGGCCATGAGGAGTACTGACTGCAAGCAGCAGTGTCTGGTGATCATGGAAGGGAGTGAAGCACTTAACTGGCAACAATCAAAAAGACGAGGTACATGAGTGTGGGGGCCAGACATGTGCTGGGGGGAGAGAGATGAGTGAGTGGGGGGCAAACGTGCTGGGGGGACAGACATGTGCTTGAGGGGAGAGATATGAGTGTGTGGGGGCCAGACATGTGCTGGGGGGAGGAGAGAGATGAGTGTGTGGGGGACAGACAATTTGTTTTATTATTGTTTCTCATAAATTATAACAATAACATGAATCTTGGAATATATATTTTTAATATAAATTTAAGGTTTTCATGAGATAGGTTGTGTCGTGAAACATTGTATTTATGTATATATTTAAGGAAACATACATAAATTGTCGAAATATGTTTCGTTCGTTTAACCTTTAACCTCTGGTTTACTAGTAGACTGAATTACCGTGTCGTGAAATTATGTTTGTCTAAAAAGTGTGTCACCAACATGAAAAGTTTGGAAAGCTCTGCACTAAAGAGTTTAGGGCTGTTCAGCTTGTAGAATAAACGGCTGGGGTGAGATATGAAAGTGATCTATAAAATCATGAGTGGAATAGAACAAGTAAATATGAATTGGTTATTTACTCTTTCAAATAATACCACAACTAGGGTACACTCCATAAAATTAGTAAGTAGCACATTTAAAACAAATCAGAAAAAATTCTTTAACACTTAATGCACCATTAAACTCTTCAATTCATTACCGGAGGATGTGGTAAAGGCAGCTAGTGTAGCTGGATTAAAAAAAGGTTTGGATAAGTTCTTTCTTGGAAATGTCATAGACTGTTATTAACCAGATAGATTTGGGAAAAGCCACTACTTTACTTATCCCTGGGTAATACCCTGTTTCCCCGAAAATAAGACAGTGTCTTATATTAATTTTTGCTACCAAAGATGCACTAGGCCTTATTTTCAGGGGATGTCTAATACTGGAGCTGCTGGCTGCCCCTGCGTCAGCCATGCCTCACCAGTGTGCTGTCAGAGAGAGGTAAGAGTGTGCAGCATTCATGGTAGTCAGCTTGGGCTGACTCTGCTGCTTTTGAACCTCTGCACACTGCTTGGAAGGGGTCCCCCGACTGGTACTGCCACCATCCCCAGATGTCAGTAATCTTGATGCCACTGTCGCCACATGGCTATTGGGGAGGCGCCGATTGCTGCTACTGACACTGAAGCCCATTCTGCTGCCTCCTCTGTGCAGGCCCCGTGGGCTGACACTTTCTCCATGCTGATCTCGTACATTGTGAGATCCTCATAGAGAAAGTGCTATTCTTGCACATTCCCAAAGATTACATGTGCCAATCACTAAAAAGTAATTTTTTTTTTTACCTTTGCTGGCTGATGTTAGTTTTCTAATCGGTTGGTCACAGGCTTTTTTTTTTCCACCTTCCCTTTCTTATTTTTTTGCCAATTCCTTTTATATTGTCCTTTTTTCTTCTGTATTTCTTTTCTCTCAGTCTTCTTCCCTCAAACACAGTCAGGTTCTCATTCTCACATGCATTTCTCTCTCTCTCACACACACACACAGGCTCTCACTGTCACATGCTGTCTCTCATACAATCATTCATACACACAGTCTCTCACTGGCACATGCTGTCTGATGCTCACACACACAGGCTCTCCCACATGCTGTCTTGCTCAAGCATAGGCTCTCACCGTCACACGCTGTCTCTCTCACACACACAGAGGCTCTCACATGCTGCCTCTGCAAACATTCAGATCCTCACTCCCACACACAATCTCTCAACTCATCTCATACACGCACGCACACACCCTCTACAGACCCTCAGCCTCTCTCTCACCTCTGGGCCTCCTCTTCGCAGGTCGCCGCAGGATGGGCTCTGCAGCGGCCCTGAACTTCTCAGGCCTCTTCCTCTTCCTCGGCCCTGCTACCGGGCCTCTTCCTCTTCTTGGGCCGCTGCGACTTGGGATTCGCAGCAGCCCGTGGCGGCTCCTCTTCTGCACGCGCTGATGCTCTTTCTCCTTCCTGCCCGTGCGGCTCCGGCAACGTTTACTTCCGGGGCCGCACAGGCAGGAAGGAGAAAGAGCATCAGCGCATTTGAACGCGATCTTTTTCTTCGGGCAAGGAGGCTCAGCAGCCGCAATAGCCTCCTTGCGCCCGGGCGCATCGGCTCCCCTCTGGATACCACTGCAGGCCTCCTCTTCGCGGGTCACCGCATCTGCAGCGGCCCTGAACTTCTCGGGCCTCTTCCTCTTCTTGGGCCGCTGCGACTTGGGATTCGCAGCAGCCCGCGGCGGCTCCTCTTCTGCACGCGTTGATGCTCTTTCTCCTTCCTGCCCATGCGGCTCCGGCAACGTTTACTTCCGGGGCCGCACAGGCAGGAAGGAGAAAGAGCATCAGTGCATTTGAACGCGATCTTTTTCTTCGGGCAAGGAGGCTCAGTGGCCGCATGAGCCTCCTTGTGCTCGGGGGCATTGGCTCCCCTCGGGATACCACTGCTTGCGTCTGCCCCTAATACTTTGGAAACTTTACTTAAAAATAAATAAATAAATAAAAAATGACGTCACAGGATTGACTGGCCCACCGGGGGAAGCCCGATCCCCCGATGGGTCAATCCGCCCCTGTTTACAAGGGATGTCTTACTTTCGGGGAGGTCTTATATTTAAGAATTTGGCAAAACCTCTACTAGGTCTTATTTTTGGGGGATTTCTTATTTTCGGGGAAACACGGTAGTAGCATGGGGTCTATTTACTGTTTGGGATCCTGCCTGGCACTTGTGACCTAGTTTGGCCACTGTTGGAAACAGGATACTGGGCTTGATGGACTCTCGGTCTGACCAATTATGGCAATTCTTATGTTCTTTAAGTAGGCATGTGTGGGGACATATGTGTGGGGTGTGTGTGTGTGGATGTCAGAATGAATGGGTTTGGGTGGAAGGATGTATGAGGGTAGATAGCAGGTTAGTGGTAGTGAATGGGGAGTTGGGCTAAGTGTGTGACTGTGTGTAAGGTGGGGGTGTAGGAGTGTTTGGGTTTGTGGGGATGATATAGATGTGGGAATGATGGATGTTGGTAAGTGTGTGATGTGGAGGAGGTGGCTTTGAAAACAACTTTTGATGCCATCCATTACTAACTGTTTCAGTTATTTTTCACTGTGTCTGTCTTACTCTGTATAAATATTAGGGAGGAAGGCTTTTGGAATGGACTACTAGTCAATATTCTGCACTTTAACAGCTTCTGATAGTTTCCTATAGAAAGCAATGGGGATTTATTTTTTTTAGGCTTAGTATTTTCAGAGACCCAATGCAATATTTCTGGTTTTCAAACTTATCTGAGATATTTACATTTTCTTCCTGCATGCCAAATTTAATTAATTTCTGGTTTGGTTTTTTTTTTGGATTGTTATTGTAGCCACAGACAGATAGACATTGATCTCTTTTACATAATTATTTCCAACATTCCATACATTGGAAAACATAATCAAAGATAATAGCGATTTGGTAATTGAGTTTACCCCAAATTCATTCTGATCACCCTCTATTTGTTTGTAATTATGGGAATCCAGCTAATATTTCTGAGGGTACAATAAAATCTTCGGGTTTTTAAAATACAAGTTTTCTCCTGGCGTTTTCTAAGTCTCCCTGCCTTCAGATTCCTTGATGTTTGCCTTTATGGGGTCCCCCATACAATTGCTATTCAAAGTCTTTTAAGGGGCTTGAATCTATGACCTTTAATTGTGTGTTTAGAGATGCTGATTTTCTAGATAGACTGGTTTCTTTCACTTTGTCACTGATCGGTTTGGGCTTCTTTTCCTCTCTACGCAACCGGAGTAGCAAAACACAGTCCGTGGCAGGGTCTGAAATCATCTCTTCTTACTTCTATTTTGTGGATCCTGATGTGCTTAGCGCTCACCATTCCTATTTGGACATTTTCCACTGAGTGTACCGTTTGTCCCCTCCACTTCTATTTTGCTTAGATAATACTGATCATACACTTACATCAGTGACTAATAAAATGATAGAAACTCTAAACTGACCTCAACCAGTCAGTGGACACGAAGCAATGGCTTGCTATACTGTTTAACAGCTTTTATAAAGCAAACATACATACTAAATGTTTTTTATTTTTATTTTTTCTAAACTGTTTTCAATAAATGTATGAGGGAATCCCCAATCATAAAACAATGCATATTGCAGTTCTTAGATTAGTCTTAAACTCTTTGGCCCTTTCTCCTAGTTACTAGGTGTCAGAGAGAGCCTCTTGCTTATTATTCCACTAATATGTGAACTGCTGGGCGATGACATTATCCACCATTTCTTGCGGACTGGCATCCATTATCTTTCTTGGTGACAGCTATGATGATAGATACATTCTTTGGAATCTTCTGCGATATCTCTCTCCTAGAAAAATCCATTATGAAAACTGTTAGTTAGCATGAAACAATTGTTTAATTGCAACAAACCATTTTTTAACTTTACTATTATAATCTTTTGTTGTTTTTTTGAGAGAGAAACATATTTTCTTGGAGGCATGTGAGGTTAAGCATTTTCATGTCCTCTTATTCTCACTAGTGAATTGTTTTCTGTAATTCTGTTCATTTCCTGTAGTAACTACTGGATTTGTCCTCATTATTACAATTTTATTATCATTTTTTCATTCTCCCTCCTAATTTATTTTTTTATTTTTATTGCACTTAACTAGTTTCCAAGAATACATCTTGTAAGGCAAAGTATAGAAAGCAAGAAATAAAAAGAATAACAAAAAAGAAGTAAATTACACGTAAGTCCCCTAAATTTATGGGGTAGGAGCAGACACTATATCAAGAAATAATTCAGAAAAATTCTTGTATCTCAAGCCTGAAAGGTCATCCAAATTTAATAGAGGATTAACTAATTCACATAATCCAGGAGTAGCATATCTTAGTATAATACCCTCCATTAGTCTAGCACTAAGAAAGAATGCAAGCTGACTGGGCTTAAAAAACATATTTGACAATCTGCAATTTAATCAGACATTTAAAATATTTGATTTAAAACAAACAGCATAGCCCCAATCTGTAAGACCCTTAGTCTTAAAAGCAAAAATTGCTTCCTTCTTTTTTGAGTCATGCTTGCCACATCTGGGAAAATTCTAATTTTGCACTTAAACAATAATGCAATAACTTTCAAAGTGACACATGCACGCATTTGCCTGCACATGCACATGGACGTGCTGATTTTATAATGTGCGCATATTTCTGTGCACGTTATAAAATCAGCTACTAAAGCATACATGTGCTCACAATTTTATATTGATGCACGCATATGTGCGTGAATGCCATCTCAAGCACATATGTGTGGGGGATTTTAGTAGATGTGCAAGGCGATGCCAATACCCATTTCATCAGGCCTTTCCAAGTTTATCCAGTTGAAGTATAAAACTTCCATATTGCCTTAGCTAGCCTACCTTTATTTTCTTCTACCTGCCCCGACCTTTAAAACCCCGCTGACTTCCACAAACTATCAATTCTCAAACACCTCAAACCCTTACTAAACCAAACAGACTTCAGAACCATCCTTCAATCATTGATCTTCTCAAGCATAGACTACTGCAACTCCCTCATGATAGGTCTTCCAAAATCAACCTTACACCCTCTGCAAATACCGTATTTTTTGGACTATAAGGCGCACCGGATTATAAGGCGCATTACCAATAATCGCCTGCTACGGCGTCCAGGTTCATATATAAGGCGCACCGGATTATAAGGCGCACTTCCGATTTCTGGGAAAATCTTAGGTTTTTATGTGCACCTTATAGTCCGAAAAATACGGTATGTCTTTGCCCTCGCCGCAGGCAGGCTCCCACGCTTACCTTTCCCGCACTTAGCCCGTTACCCGCCACCGACCGCCGGGTTCGGGGGGGGGGGGGCCCTCGCGGGCAGGTCGGCACACGTTAGCTCTAGCATTAAGAACATACCGTATTTTTCGGACTATAAGGTGCACCGGATTATAAGGCGCATTACCAGGCTGGCTGGTTCTCTCATTCCCCCCCCCCCCAGCACACATGATAGCTGCAGCAGCCTCCTCCTCTAGTTTCTTTCAGTTACGGTAAAAAAAAACAAAACAGAAAAACAACTGTTCATTCCTCCACCGCCACAAATCCATCAAATCCTTCATCTTCAGTGTCTGAGTTAAACAGTTGGGCGATTTCTATATCAAGCATGCTCGGGTCCCCCTCATCATTATCCGAGTCGGTCTCGTTGCTGCTGCTTAGCTCTTCAGTGATGATTCCAGCCTTCATGAAAGCTCGGATGACACTGGAGACTGATACCTTCTTCCAGCCATCCACGATCCACTGGCACATAATGGCATAACTCGCCCGGCGT
Organism: Rhinatrema bivittatum; assembly: GCF_901001135.1. Lineage (NCBI taxonomy): Eukaryota > Metazoa > Chordata > Amphibia > Gymnophiona > Rhinatrematidae > Rhinatrema > Rhinatrema bivittatum. The sequence continues at coordinate 281,396,483 of NC_042619.1, read as the reverse complement.
TGCCTCCCTGTGTTGGTGAATGTGTGGTCACCTTCTGTCATCCAACGCTCCCACGCTGCTCTCAATTTAACTTTAAATGACCTGTTGATGCCGATATCTAGCGGCTGGAGCTCTTTGGTTAATCCACCCGGAATTACGGCAAGCTCTGAATTAGTTTTCTTCACTTGGGCTTTGACATTATCGGTCAAATGGGCGCGCAAGGAGTCATAGACCAATAGGGATGGGGATTTGTGAAAAAAGCCGTCCGGTCTCTTGACGTAGACCTCCCTCAGCCACTCAATCATCTTCTCCTCGTCCATCCAGCCCTTTGGGTTAGCCTTGATGGTTGACACCAGCAGGAAACTTTTCCTTTGGCAAAGTCTTCCTCTTGAAAATGACCATGGGTGGTAGTTTCTGGCCATTAGCCTGACAGGCGAGAACTACAGTGAAAGATGACTTCTCGTTTCCTGTGGTACGTATAGATATCGTACTGGTCCCTGTTTTCTCAACAGTACGTTGTACGGGGATATCGAAAGTGAGGGGGACCTCATCCATGTTAGTGATGTGTTCTGGCTGGATATTCTTTTCTTTTATCTTGGTTAAGCAGTAGGTGCGGAAAATGGCCAGCTTCTCTTCATAATCCTTTGGCAGTTGCTGGCAGACAGTAATTCTGGTGCGGATGGAGAGATTACACCTTTGCATAAAACGAAAGCACCATGAAGGACCTCCTCGAAAGTCCTTGATCTCCATGTCGCGTGCTAACGTTGTGGCTTTGAGTCGAATAGAGACAGTGGAGACGCTTCTACCTGCGGTTCTCTGTTCGATAACCCACTGATCTATTTTGTCCTCCAACTGTGGCCATCTTGCTTTGTTTCCTCGGAAACTCAGTTTGGTCTTCTTTACTTGGCGTAGGGCATCTTCTTGTTTCCTCCACTTACGCACCATAGATTCATTAATGTTGACTTCTCTCGCAGCTGCTCTATTTCCATGCTCTACTGCATGAGTTATAGCTTTAAGCTTAAAATCTGCATCATAAGCATGTCTCTTAACAGGAGGCATTTTGGAGTAGAGTAGTGGGTATAAACATTTATTGAATGCACGCACATTAATGCTGGAGCACAGATACTGCACGGCTCAGAGCCTTTTTTTTTTAATCGGTTGCGCTCGGGTCAGGAGGAATCCGGGTAAACCCTTTAAAAAAGAGCCGGGTCTAAGTCACTGCCTGCACGGATCAGAGCCTTTTTTTTTTTTAATCGGTTGCGCTCGGGTCAGGAGGAATCCGGGTAAACCCTTTAAAAAAGAGCCGGGTCTAAGTCACTGCCTGCACGGATCAGAGCCTTTTTTTTTAATCGGTTGCGCTCGGGTCAGGAGGAATCCGGGTAAACCCTTTAAAAAAGAGCCGGGTCTAAGTCACTGCCTGCACGGCTCAGAGCCTTTTTTTTTTTAATCGGTTGCGCTCGGGTCAGGAGGAATCCGGGTAAACCGGTAGAGGAATAGCTTGTTATGCTTGGTGGTCCGTGAGCTATGTCCGCGGACTGCCGCACTCACCCGCTGGCAGGTCAGTTGCGCTCGGGTCAGGAGGAATCCGGGTAAACCGTTAGAGGAACAGCTGGTTATGATTGGTGGTCCGTGAGCTATGTCCGCGGACTGCCGCACTCACCCGCTGGCAGGTCGGTTGCGCTCGGGTCAGGAGGAATCCGGGTAAACCGGTAGAGGGACAGCTTGTTATGCTTGGTGGTCCGTGAGCTATGTCCGCGGACT